>NC_082712.1:65274075-65577633 GCF_030144855.1 Hypanus sabinus
GATTAGACAACGATGGCTGAAAGAAGTAGATAGTGTGCTTTTTCTACTGATAACCTGATATTGCGACAGAATATGCTATGTAAAAGTCAACACAAAGTACACTGCAGATGCTGTGGTCAAATCAAGATGTCCAAAAAAGCTGGATGAACTCAACAGGTCGGGCAGCATCCGTTGACTGCTTCTTTCAACGGATGCTGCCCGACCTGCTGAATTCTTCCAGCTTTTTTGTACGTCTATGTAAAAGTCGTTCGCCCTCAGCCCCTCCCATGAGAATCAAGTCCTGTGGAAGGGTTTAGGCCCAAAACATCGACTGTACTCTTTACCAAGGTGCTGCCTGGCCTGCTGAAGTCCTCCAGCATTTTGTGTGTGTTGCTGGGATTTCCAGCACCTGCAGATTTTCTCTTGTTTATGATTTTCCCTGTAAATATGGATTAAACTCAATGCACACAATCTTGGTTGGTAGTCGATGAATGAAGCTGCCTTTCATAGACAATGTTGCAGTAACTCTGCAACTTGGACCTCCCAGGAAGGCAACAGTTGCAGAGTCTCCATCCTACGTTTCTTCAAATCTCATGTTACAGCCTTTTTAAATCACTCTTCTGACCCCATTTGAATATCTCTTAATCCACTTCATTACTCTTCTTTGAGGTCACTTCGATTCACCCCTTGCGCATTTCCGTCTTTTCCATTGTTTCATCCAAAGGGTCCTTGAATCTCATTGGTTAACTGGCGGCAACTCTCTCCTGGATGTCGCAGCTGCAGAAAACAATCTGTTGAAGGAACTCAGCTGGTTGACCAGCATCGCTGAGGGGTGTTGGTAGGAACTGTCGACGCTACAGGTCGAAACTGCATCAGTCCTGATAGATCAACCACAGATACTCCAAATTCCAGCCTCTTGTCTCTGCTGGAGAAACCCAGCGGATCAAGCAGCATCTGTGGACGTCCATCCTGAAGAAGAGTCTCGGTTTGAGACGTCGGTTGTACATTTCTTTCCACAGATGTGCCTGATTCGCTGAGTTCCTCCAACAGTTTGTATTTTTATAAGCTGAGGCATAGACAGAATGGGCCGAACACCTTTCCCGTGTCTGGAAAAGGCAGAGGTTTCAGATCTGCAGCGATCTAATTAAATAGCACGAATGATTGAGAGGGAGAATGCTTAACTCTTCTCCAACTCCCCGAATGCATGAATTATTACGGGGCGAAATGTGCTTTTTAGGTAATGATATCACCCTAACTCATCTGAATATTTTACACAAAAATCAGCCCATCAGACTGATTGATCAGCACAAAGGTTTTAGAACGATATATTAAGGCCATTTTTCTTTCAAAGTAAAGGGATAGATGGAATTCGAGCTGAGCCAGTGAAAGCACCGATCGGAGCTCTCTGCTGAAATGATCGAGGATCATTTAACGTAAGACTCCCGACTGTCTCCTAACTCACGTTTATGTGTGTTAAGAGGGAGAGAGAGCAGGTTCTAAGCAACTTTGACTTGGCTAGTAATCCCGCCTCCTTCAAGCCTCCCCACAGGAAATGATTCGTGAATGGCAAGGAGCGGCAGCGAGAGGGGCTGTTCTGTTGGATGGTGCCTTTGCTAGGAGGGTGATGAGAAAGCGAGGATGAGCTGGTGGAGGGACTAAACAGCGACCTCCTCCCCACCCCGCCGCCGTTGTAACTCCGGGTGTTCTCTGTGCCCCGATGGTGCTGTTGGTAGTGTCGGGCACCGTACCAGCTTGGCGGCGTGTGGCACCGATACAGGTAAGAAATAAGCCCGGCTCAGCTCGCTGCCTCGCTCCGCCTGTCGCTCCTTTTGTTTGGAAGGGAACAGCAATTCTAAAAAAGCGGCCAGATTCTCCAATAGAAACATTGATTGCTCCCCAAAGCTCAAAGTGTGTGACGAACGGTCAATCTTTGCAGCCTGTATTTGACCAATCCAACAATGTAGTATCAGCGTGTTTGATATTTGAAACAGATTTGTCAGTACTATTGTTCTGGATTGCAACCTTCTGTCCTGCGTTAGGACATTGTTTTAACATTCATGAAGCACCACGTATTGAGATAAAAAAAATAATTTTATTACCCCGGGTGAGCGCAGCTAAATGCACACGATAGCATAGTATGTGTTTCTGGCGATATTCAGAATGATTTTGATGTATGCTGACATCCAGTTCTCGCTCGCACTCTCTCTCTCTCTCTCTCTCTCTCTCTCTCTCTCTCTCTCTCTCTCTCTCTCTCTCTCTCTCTCTCTCTCTCTCTTTCTCGCTCTCACTCTCTCTCTCTCACACACACATACACACACACTCTCTCTCTTTCACACACACACACATACACACTCTCTCTCTCTCACACACACATTCTCTCTCTCTCTCTCTCTCTCTCTCTCTCTCTTTTTCTCTCTCTTTCTCTCTCTCTTTCTCTCTCTTTCTCTCTCTCTTTCTCTCTTTCTCTCTTCCCTGGTCGATGCAGGCATTGTTTGCCTCGGACCAGTCCTGCAAAGCGTTTAGCTTTAGTTCAATGTCAAGCCATTGTCGTAAAGCAAATACACACATTCCACTCAGTAAAGGGGTCTGTTCATCCCTTTAAGGGCCGCATTGGAAAAGCTATGAGGGAAACTTACTTTCTTTTCATGTGAAATCTCTGAGGGTAACAGTCCCATATTTATTGCGCGATTACACTGCAGTTACGGGGGAAGCGCTGAGCAGATTGTGGCGGATTAGTAGGTGGCTAAAAACTCTCTTGTGTAGCAAGAGTATTTTGAGTTAATCTTGGCACCGTACACACTTGGAAAAATGGAAATAAGAATTGACGAGAACTACATCACATCTGTGCCCAGTTTGAACAGACCGCACTCTGTGTACACTCCGATATAATAACTGAAGAGCAAACCAACTGAAGGCATTGACTCTCATTTGACTGAGCTGTGTTTCATAAATTCCGGGATGTTGCATGTGTGTCTAGAGATGTCCTATATTCATTTCCCTTCTGGGCATCATCTTTAGGGAAACGGGGAGGAACTCTCTTATTGAACACTCGCCTCTGTGTGACTCCACCACCATTAGAAGAGGAAATACTAGGATTGCTTTAATTAAGGTATGAAAATCTGTGAGTAATTAGCTTGCTTTGCTATCAAACCTGTTAGCTACATGTAAGCCTGTCTCTAATACATTTACTTATTAAGTCCCGTGTGTGTATTTTTGACAATTTACGGGGATGCTTAAACTGTGCCTTTTATAGAAACGCTTTTTTTTAACTTTACAACTTTTTCCGCCGTGAGCGTTGATTTAATGAAGCCATGAAATCCGGGAGTTTTCTCTTTTAATGAGAACAAGCACTCTCCAGCCGCTCTGGAGCCTTCAGTTCTAACTCCAGCAATAGTATCAGGCAGCCGTAATTCAGCCACCATTGTCTGATTGGAGTCTGCTCCGAGGTATCACGTGTTAAGAAATCCCATCTCACGCTCCATCATTTTTTTTTGTGTCCAAACTGTTCGTGATGACTTTGTCTGTGCTTGCTATGCTCACTGTGTATGCACCAGCGGAATACAAAATATGAAGTCTCCTTTGTGCTGAGAGCGCTGGATTTTGCTAAAATTTAGCGGATGCACAGATCCGATTACAAAATAACCCTGAATTTAAGATCTCTAAACCATCACCTATCTGTTATTTTTAACCGCTGTGTGGTTACAGGGAAATTGGGAGATAATTCTCATTTTCAGAATAATTGAGAGATCCTCTGAGCAACCTATTATAAATCAACTGTTACTTAAAAGCCAAGGACACAGCTTGGAAACATATGCTGGCTGTCTATGTGCTTTCATTAGGAGGATCTCAATTATAGGAAAAATTACAGGCATCACCTGCTTTTCATCAGTCTTGCCCTCTTACTTGATGCATGATGCATTAAACTGCAACACACTGATTTATCTCATTCAATTCTGCCCTTTTTTCTTTAAAGAAGGAAATTTATGTCATTTGTTGAGGTACTGGGAAGTTCAGTTTGGTCCCAATATAGCTTCAAAAATAGTTCCAATGTACCTTTAAAATAATATTCCTACACAAAATTGTAATGGACAGCTGGAATTGATTCATTTGTAACTTTTAAGATCCTATTTTTAGATTAATTCTAATCAATGGCCAGTGATTGAAAATATGTCCATTGAAGTTTTTTTTTCCCAAAGTATTTCTACTACTTTAAGAGACATTTAGGTAGACACGTAACTGGGTAAAACATAGAAGGATGTAGTCCTAATGTGGAAAAATGGGATCAGTATAGAATAGCAAACAGACTGCTCTGGACATTATGAAGAGTCTGTTTCTATTCTGTATGGCTTTATGATCTCACTGCATTCTAGCAATTTTGATTAATATTTGATAGAAGTACATAAAAGAAGAAACCTTTCGCTTGTAAGTGAAATATGGGTTTGCAGCACTGGTGTCACAACTGGACTTTGATCACATATTTGCACCATCACCAGTTTTTGCATCTCTGCAACATTCCCAAACTTCATCCCTGACTTTGCCCAGCTGCTCCTTATTATCTTCAATCTTGACTACTTCAGCACTCTCCTGAGTGGCATCTCTTCTTCTATTATACCTGTCTTTATGCTGACTCGCACCACACCCTGTCATTCCATGTACGTTCATCAGTTTCTTGCTAGGAAATCCTTGATTTTAAATTCTCATCCTTTAAGCATTTTGCTCTGCTCCATCCTTGAACACTTGCACTTCTCTGAATTTAATCAGTCCACGCTTGGTAATTCTTCCTTCAGTTGCCAGGTTTTGGTCATCCGCACTACAATGTGCCTTGGGAGTTAATTGTTCCTACAATCTAGGAAACACTTGCTTCATTAATGAAATAATTCATTGTCAATATTATACCTTAATGGAAGAGCAAAAAATATTTGAGAGAATTGAATTGCACACTTCACCTGCAAATCTGCTGAGGTTGCCTATTGTGTCCGGTGCTCTTAATGCAGCCTCCTCTACCCATCATAAATCCACTTCATCGAGGAACTCTGTTCCATCTGCCAAAAATGGAAATTTCCGTTGGCCACTCATTTTAATTCCAATTCCTTTTCCCATTCCGACCTGTTGGTTCATAGCCTCCTCTTGTGGCTAGATGAGGCCACCCTGAGGATGAAGGAGCAACACCTTATATTCTGTCTGGGTAGTCTCCAACCTGATGGCATGAATTTCAATTTCTCCTTCTGGTCAAAAAAATCCTTCCCCTCTCCTCTTATATTCTCCATTCTGGACTCTCACCTCTTCTCACCTGCTTATCAGCTCCCCTTGGGTACCCTCCTCCTTCCCTTTCTCCTTTGGTCCACTCTCCTCTCCTATCAGATTCCTTCTTCTCCAGTCCTTTACGTTTCCCACCCATCTGGCTCTACCGCTCACCTTCCAAGTTGCCTCCTTCCCTTCCCTCTGCCTTTTTACTCTGATAACTTATTCCTTCCTTTTCAGTCTAGAGGAAGAGCCTTGGCCCGAAATGTCAACTGTTTGTTCACTTCCATGGATGCTGGCCGACCTACCAAGTTCCTCCATCAGTTTGAGTGTGTTACTTCGAATTTAAAGTTATGTTGATGAGGTTAATGAAGTGAGTTGGGAATGGCTACATGGAGTATAAGTGGACAGATGTGGCTTGTTTCTATCTTGGAGACTTGATGTCAAAGAAAGTTGCATGTTCCTTGGCCTTCTCCACTCCCAGAAGAAAACCCATGAGTATGATAGAGAAAAATGACTGCGATCTAGTGCATGGAAAGGGTAGATTGTGGAAGACATCTAAAGATTAGCTTTATTTGTCTTATGTTTATCGAAACATACAGTGAAATGTGTTGGTTGCATCAAATCAAAGCAGTGAGGGTTATGCTGAGCAGCCTACAAGTGTCAGCTTGCTTCCAGTGCCAACAACACACTGATCCTGAGCATGCATCATTGGATAAAGGGAGGAAACTGGAGCACCCAGTAGGAGCCTGTGTGCAAACTCCTCACAAACCGCGACGAGAAATGAACCCAGATCTTATAGCTGATGCTGTGATGTGACAGTGTCAGTCTGTAACTGGAGAATATTCCCCTCCTGATTTCCAACAGGCTGCACTAATCGGATTAAAATGTAGCAAATTGATGGAAGTCTGTGGCTAAAGAGGAATTATTTGATTTTCAGGTGTGAAAGACTCTGGTTTTTCTCAAGAGTGATCCGATGCATCAGAATGGCTACAGAAGTGAACAATATTCAGAGGAGTTACTCTATCATTCCCTGCTTCATATTTGTGGAGGTAAGTGGGTGAAACTCTGCCCGCTGGATCATTTGTAAATGATTGGGTGTAACTGGTACACACGAGCAGGAGAAAGCACACAAAGAGGATACTCACATTAATATGGCCGCCTGATTTATACCAAGATTTTCATGTGTAGCCAATAGAAATGAAACAATAATATGGCTGAAGAAGTACATCTTAACAGCAGTGAATTAGTGACTAGAAACTCTGCCATTGTGATGTTGAGTGACAATTAAATATTGACAATAGACAATAGACAGTAGGTGCAGGAGTAGGCCATTCAGCCCTTCTAGCCAGCACTGCCATTCACTGTGATCATGGCTGATCATACACAATCAGTACCCCGTTCCTGCCTTCTCCCCATATCCCTTGACCCTGATATCTATAAGAGCTCTATCTAACTCTCTCTTGAATGCATCCAGAGACTTGGCCTCCACTGCCTTCTGGGGCAGAGCATTCCACGTATCCACCACTCTCTGGGTGAAAAAGTTTTTCCGCATCTCTGTTCTAAATGGCCTACCACTTATTCTTAAACTGTGGCCTTTAGTTCTGGACTCACCCATCAGTGGGAACATGCTTCCTGCCTCTAGTGTGTCCAATCCCTTAATAATCTTATATGTTTTAATCAGATCCCCTCTCATCCTTCTAAATTCCAGTGTATACAAGCCCAGTCGCTCCAATCTTTCAACATATGACAGTTCCGCCATTCCGGGAATTAACCTTGTGAACCTATGCTGCACACCCTCAATAGCAAGAATGTCCTTCCTCAAATTTGGAGACCAAAACTGCACACAATACTCCAGGTGGGGTCTCACCAGGGCCCCGTACAGCTGCAGAAGGACCTCTTTCCTCCTCTACTCAGTTCCTCTTGTTATGAAGGCCAGCTTTCTTCACTGCCTGCTGTACCTGCATGCTTGCTTTCATTGACCAGAACACTTAGGATAAGTCCCCTGCTCTTCTTCAAGAAAAAGCTGTGCAGTTTGTAACAGCTACACATGGAACCAACCAGTCCCTGCTTAAAGGGCAGCACCTCTTCTGCAGAGCTAGAATATGAAACAAAAATGTACGCTGAGGTTACAAGAGGATTGCATTTGAATATTGTGAGCAATCTTGAGCCCGTTCCTGAGGAAAGATATGCTGACCCTGGAGAGGATCCAGTGGAGTTTAACAAAAATAAAAAGCTTAACATTTACTGTAAGACCAGAAGACATAGGAACAGAATTAGACCTCTTGGCTCATCAAGTCTGCTCTGCCATTCCATCAAGGCTGATTTATTATCCCTCTCAACCCCATTCTCCTGCATTCTCCCCAGAACCCTGACTAACCAAGAACTTTTGCTTTAAATATACTCAACGACTTGGCTCCACAACCATGCGTAGCAATGAATTCCACACATTCCGTCTCTCCTCTGTTCTAATAGGATGCTCCTCTATTCTGAGGCTGTGCCCTCTGGTCCTAGACTCACCCACTATAGTAATTATCCTCTCCACATCCACTTAGTCTCGGGCTTTCAGTATTCTGTATCAGGGGTTCCCAACCTGGGATCCATGGACCCCTTGCTTAATGGCATTGGTCCATGGCATAAAAAAAGGTTGTGAACCCCAGTTTGATAGGTTTCATTGAGATACCTCCTCCTTCTTTTAAACTTCAGTGAGTACGGGCACAGAGCCATCAAACACTCCTCATACATTAACTCTTTCTTTCCCAGAATAATTCTCATGAACCTCCTCTGGACCCTCTCCAATGCCAGCACAATTTTCCTTAGATAAGGCCCAAAACTGCCCATGATACTCAAAGTGCAGTCTGACCAATACCTTATAAAGCCTCAGCAACACATCCTTGCTCTTATATTCTCGGCCTCTCGAAATGAATGATAACATTGCATTTGCCTTCCTTATCACTGAAACCTGCAAGTTAACCTTTAGGGTTCCTGCACAAGGATTCCCAAATCCCTTTGCGTCTCTGATTTTTGAGCTTACTCCCCATATAGAAAGTAATTTATACCTTTATTCCTTCTACCAAAATGTATGACCATATACTTCCTGACACTGCATTCCACCTGCCCATTCTTTGCCTATTCTGCCAATCTGTCTAACTCCTTTGGCAGAATCCCTGGTTCCTCAACTCTACCTGCCCCTCCACCTGTCTTTGTATTATCTGCAAAGCTGACCACAAAACCATCAATTCTGTCATACAAATCATTAAGGTACAATGTGAAAAGAAGCAGTCCCAATACTGATCCCTGCAGAACACAACTAGTCACTGGCAGCCAACCAGAAAAGATCCCATTTATTCTCACTCTGACTCCTGCCTGATCTTCTATCTATGCTAATATCTTTTTTGTGGTCCCAGGGCTCTTATCTTGTTAAGTAGCCTTATGTGTGGCAATTTGTCAAAGGTCTTCTGAAACTCCAAGTGAACAACATCCACTGACTTACCTTTTTCTATACTGCCTGGTACTTCCTCAAAGAATTTCAACAGAAATGATGGAGTTCATAATCTCGAGCAGGGTGATCTCATTGAAATCTACTAGATACTGAAAGGCCCAAATAGAGTGGACGTAGAGAGGATGTTTCCATTAATAGAAGAGTCTAGGCTCTGAAGACACAGCCTCAGAATAAAAGGACATGCTTTTAAAACTAAAATGAATACGAGTTGATAAACAATATAAATATATTGAGTATATTTATGTCTTGGTCTGACTGAACAGTGGCAGGCATCCAAGCAATGGAGTATGCTTAGCTGCCATTGCGCCATTAAGGCGCAGACTGTCAATTATTGACTGCCACATTCCTTCAGGGGAAGTCTGTACTTAGAGGCCTCATGCTGAGCACTCAGTGCTCAGTCATAGGAGTCCTATTTCTAACTTTACCGTTTGTGATTTTCCCTTTGGATTTTGTTTGTGCCAGCTGGTTTATTTTGAGTCTGAGTTAATTCTAGGCCATATCCTTCTCTTGGGTTCACCTCCGTCCATAGCTCTCTTGTTACTATTTAAGGCAGAGGTAGATAGCTTCTTGATTGGTTCAGTGTGTGGGTAAAGTTATGGGGACAAAAAAGGAGAATTAGGTTGAAAAAAATCAGTCACGATGGAATGATAGATGATTGGAAACCTTTATTGAGACGTGACTAGAAATTATGGGCAAGACAGAAGCAGGGTGATAACTGCTGGTGGGTTGGTTTGAGTTCCTGCGATGGGTGAGGCTAGAGGAGGGTAAGATGGTCACAGCTATATTGTGTGAAGTGTGTCTACACACGTGTGTGGGGAAGAGTGGACATTATAATGCTGGTGTAAACGATAAACCGTTCAAGTGCATTGTTGTTCACCATGGTGCTTAAAATGCCATCCCGATTCAGGAGGACTGATTAAAATTATATCTTGGCACTGTTTTAAAACAGTTGTGAATATGGGAAGAATGAAGTAGATAAAGTGTAAGATTAGTCTTTGATGGCCAGCAACGACTTGGGGGGTCAGATTAGCTTGTTTTTTTTTGCTGCATAAGCTTTGCTGTAAAATTAAGGGACCATTGTAGTCCTTGTCAGGGTGTAGATCACCAAAAAGAAACACTGTAAGTGCTGTGGCCTGGCTGTGGATGGGACTGATATATAATGTGAGAGAGAACAGTTTGCCTCATCTAAAGCTTTTTACCAGCTGCTAAATATCTTCAGTAGAAACATTTCAGAACTATTCAAGTGGATTTAGTTCACTTTCTGCAATAAAATAAATAGCAAAGAATTAAAAAAGCACTAAAACACCAGCAAATGACAAAAGCATTAGATTACTTAAGTAAGTAGAGCATTTATCTTCTCCTTTCTTTTCCCACAAGGTATTTGACCCCAGTCAAATAAACAAAGTTCCATTTTAACATTGGGTCTCCCTGATCTAAAGGTGAGGCTGTCCATGAAGTGAATTTGACCCTCTGGTCAACACATCAGTCTCCCAAAGCAGGGTGCAATGGTGAGATAAGCAATGGAGCATTGGCGTTTGATCTCCATGGTTCTCTGATTTCAGGACTGAGTGCAAACGCATGGATGCCCAAGACTTCCTGAGCCATGAAAACTGGCAGGCAGAGCTGTGCGACTCATTTTTCTGGGTGAAGCAGGCTCGAAGTGATAAGTTGTTCCAAATACAGGAAATGTATGAGTTGAACTTTGCACTGAAAATGGGGGCTTCTTTGTCAAACATTTTTCATCTTTTTTAAAAAGTTGGGAAATTGTCCCCCATCAAGAGCAGTGTGAGCAAATTATCTGAGTGGCCAATGATGGAGGTTTAGGGCAATGTAATGTGAAAAGCATGGCAGACAAATTGAAAACAATGAACTCTTGCCATTTGCCAAACAGATAGTCAGTCTGAGGGAATTCCTCTTTACTGTAGTCCCAATGAACTCTTTTCCTTTGAAGATGTTAGTCTAAGGCTCAATTTTATATTTGACTGTCAGGAAAAACACAAAAGATAAGCTTTATTTGTTACATGTGAATTGAAACATCAAAACATAGAGTGAACTGGTTCACTTGCATCAACTAACATCAATGAGGATTGTGCTGGGCGTGGCCCACATCTGTCACCACACTTCTGGCACCAATCGTACTTGCCCTAACCACACATCTTTGGGAGGAGACCAGAGCACACGGAAGAAATGCACCCCATCACGGGGAGAAAGTACAACCTCCTTACAGACAGCGTCAGGAATCAAATCCCGATTGATGATCACCGGTGCACTAAAGTGATTGCACTCACCTCTCTATGATATGGCTGCTACTATTCTGACTCAGCTATCTTTCTTTGCAACTGAAAGGTGGATGAGGGGTATCAGACATTGTGTGGAATGCCGGGAAGTTGAAGATTGAAGGAATGGGGCAGGCTGGGGGAAAGCAGGCCACTTGGCCTGTCAGATACATGCTTGCTAGTGGATTGTTTCCTGAAGAATCATAATGTGGCCTGTTGACTGCTCTGTGGGTCCAGATAGTTAGTCTCTAACCAAGATCTCCAGTGGTTCACTTTCCAACAAGCATCAGTGTTCAAACAAAAAGAAAAGCAATAATATTTAATATATAAACAAATAATAAATTAAGTTAAAGTCTCTTCTCCTCGAATTAGGAGGTGAGCCTTTAATTTTGTTTTGGGCACCAGGGATTCTTGGTGGGTTGGCAACCCTACTGGCAGAGGGTTACGAGAGAGTTTCAGGGAGTTGAGGGATTTCAGTGCAGTATGGTCGTGCAGCCAATGACTCGGGTTCCATCCTGATCTCCGCTGCTGTCTGTGTGGAGTTTGCGTTATCTCCCTGTAACTGCATGGCTTTCCTCCCACATTCCGAAGTCATGTTAGTCTGTAGGTTAAAGGACTGCTGCAAATCACCTTTGGTGTGTAGGTGAGAGGGAAAATCTGAGAGCCGTTATAATGTGGGAGAGGTAGGTAACAAGGAAAATTAGGGTGGAAGCAGAAACAGCATAGACTTGATGGATCAAATGGCCTCCTTCTCTGCTCCAAGCCCATAAAAGTTGACTAGGCTAGGCCTCAACCACCTTTTGCGGCATTTTGTCCCAGGGCTTCCAACCCAGTGCCAGTACTGATGTAAGGGTTTCCCCATGGCTGCTTGCAGATCCTTAGTTTCCAGTGTTGGGATCTTCCTGAACTGGGAATGACACCATCTGTCCAAACTCTGAGTTTAATAAGAGTTTGAGAATGCCAGGCATAAGAAACACTCAGTGGCTCGGTCACACTAACAGCTCTGACAGCCCATCAGTTAGGAAGTTGGTGGGTTGGTGGGTGTGGGTAGGCCATCTTGTGAGTGAATCCGGTTGCCTGCATTGAGATGGCCCCAGTGCACTGCTGCTCTGCCATGGTGCCTGGACACAGACTCCCCATAAAAGACTAAGCGTGGGGACCTTACTGCAACAGTGGCCTGGCCTGGGCAAGGGGGCCAAGGGCAGTTGGGCTGTAACTTCAGGACAGTTGGTAGATCTGGCCCAATAACTCCGTGTTCATGGAATGAAGATCTCCTTGTCTCTGCTCTGGAACTTTTGCTGGTTACCTTAATTATGTCCTGTGGAGCTCCTCGCCCCAACAGTGGAGGTAATTGCTTCCCACCTTCTCATTCAGAGCCCCTGTGCTTATTGAAACTTTGATGGAAAGGAATCCTGCATTGATATAATCCCCACTCCTGACCTCTGTATGCCCAGAATCAGCTTTCTCAAAGTCCTTCTAACAAGACCATCTCATATTCTCAGGCTATCTCCAAGGTTTTGATGTCCTCTGCCAAAAACAGGACACAGTACAACAGCCAATGCTTCATGGCGGATTTATAGGGTGAAACTACCATATATTTGTATTGGGAAAGCCTGCAGGGCTGATGGAAGGACATCAAGAGGCTGAAATCTAGGTTTGGTGTTATGCAGTAATACTTTGTATCTGCACCACTGAGATCAATGTGTGATACAGATGATGGAGGTATGCTCCTACACTGTCAGCTTATCAACTTGACGGACAATGTACCAGCGTTTGCTTGACTTACATATGCCTGCCTGATTGATGCCAATCTAAGGAATCCAAGCTCAGTTCCTGGTTCTGATTTGATGTTCCTCCAGCCCTAGCAGGAATTCCAATGCTGAATTGTCCATGTAGTATAGACTAGTTTACTGAGTTTTGCCCAAGCCATGTTGTATCAAAGTGCTGGTCTGCTGACCCGGACCTCCTGCACGATCTGCCCTGGAGGTGCTGAACATACCAAGTGTTGTCACATCCAGGCTGCGAGCTGCTCATTGGTTACTGAGTAGCTTCAAGAAAGAGTTTGCAAAGAGAAGTGTCACCACTGATTACATGAATTCTCCTGCTGTAGTCTCTGAGATGGGCTGCTGTCGGTTCAAGTCTTGCTCAAGGTCTAACGCCTTCACCGATGCAGCCTGACATTTTGTGCTGAACAAAGGGAATGCACCTCTGTCAGAAATGCCAGTTGACACAGATGAGACCTTGGTATAGTTTATTGTCAGCACATCCAGAGAGATAATGCAGATTTAATTCCTGTTGCTTTGAGTTCTTCGGTCCCTGATAAACAGCAGGTTGTGGAGCACAGTTTACTTCAGCACGGTGTGCACGAGGCTGAACTGCGACTGGGTCTCATCGGATGAAACCACAGCTAGGTAACCTAAATCCTGTGCCAACTATCTGACATTGTGCGGGATGGTACCACACACTGATCTTCTCCGAACACTTAATTCTCCCCTTCGCCTTCTGATCTTTACCTCTGGTCTGCTCCAATGACCTTCTGATCTTCCCCCTACCAGCACCTTTCAACCTCTGTTTCACACACAAAATGCTAGAAGAACTCAGCAAGCCAGGCAGCATCTATGGAAAGGAGCAAACAGTTGGCATTTCAGGCCAAAGCCCTTCATCAGGATTGGAAAGAAAGAGGAAAAGTCAGAATTAGAGGGTGAAAGGAGGGGAGGAAGAATTACAAGGTAGTCAGTGATAGGTGAAACTGGGAGAGGGGGAGGAGTGAAATAAAGAGCTGGGAAGTTAATTGGTGGAAGAGATAAAGGGCTGGAGAAGGGGGAATCTGATAGGAGAGGACAGAAGACCATGGAAGAAAGGGAAGGAGGAAGAGCATCAAAGGGAGGTGAAAGGCAGGTAAGGAGAAAATGTGAGAGAGGGAAACAGGAAAGGAGAATGTTGAAAGAGAGGAGAGTGGGCTATTAAGTTTCTTGAGCAGTTCTGACCGTGCCAAGTGTGGAAGGGAAGATCCAGTCGAAATATCACAGCATTTGATGAGTCAGGCAGGCACCAGCAAGTCAGAGACAACACCTGGGCACCCAGTAGACCAGCCCTTTTCCAGAACACCTCTTGGCAGAAAATCATCGTTTTATTTGTCTTCATCTTCTTCAGGCCTCTTCTTCATTCTCCTCTCTTCCAGATTTTGGCCGCATCATTTGCCCAATACTGAGGACCCTTTAACCAACTATTAACAATAGTGGCCCAGACTTCTACAGCACCTTCACAAATGCGCTTTGTGCTCAGCAAGGTGCAATGGAAGTTTTGTGACTCAGACAGGGAACTAACTTGCAATGTATATGTAACCAGGGTGAGCTTGTATCATTTAACAGAGTTAGTGTTTGTCAAAGTTATAACTTTTCTCAAAGATATACCTTTGTTGAATTTTTTAAGTTGGTATCTCATAGCTGATTTTTATCAAGGTTTGAATATTTATTTCTGTTTTCAGTTTCATGTTTATGGTTAGATTTGATCTTAGTCTGTTGATTTGGGACTGTTGTTAAGTAGCTATAAGGCTGGCATATCAATAAATCCAGATATCACGATGCTGTTTACGTGGAAGTAGTCCTTATGTCCCAAAATGTCATGCATTATGGAGAAGGTAATATAAGACTTAAAGGTTTTTCTGGTAGTTGGTTAAAAGCCTGGAGATCCCTTGAAGCTCAGAGCAACTATAGTTGAAATGTTCTGGTTGATATGTGTGAAAGCTGAACAGTTTAAGCAATATTTGAGAACAAAAATAACCCAGCGAGATGATGGCAACTCTTTGCATGAAGCTCCAATAGGAATCATCAAATATTCCCATTTAGGACTATTGAGGCTGAAGTCCACAGTCACTACAAAGTAAGCAGCATCATTTTAAGACGTTTAAAAAAAAATCTTATCGACACTCAAAATGAACAAACCTCGGATGGTTCTTCTACTCCCAGCACATCGGCAAAGACTAAAGACTGCAGCACAGGTGGTGAGGACCAAAGAGGTATGGTCAAGGGAGGCAGAGGAGGTCTTTACAGGACTGCTTTGAGTTGGTGGACTGGGCAATGTTCAGGAATTCATCTTCAAGTCTAAATGAACACACCACAGTTGTCACCGACTTCATCAAAAACTGTGCGGATGAATGAGTCCCTTTAAGGACATACTGGACATACCCAAGTCAAAAGCTGTGGGTGAACCAGGAGATTCATAGTGTGCTGGCTGTGGCATTCTAGACCGATGATCCAGAACTATACAAGAAGTCTGAGTACGACCTACAGAAGACTATCTTAAGAGCGAGTAGACAATTCCGATTGAGGTTAGAATCAGAATCAGATGGACGTCAGCAGAGTTTGCAGGCTGTTATTTCCTACCAAGAGAAACCTAATATCATGAATGGCAGTGATGCTTCACTCCCAGATAAGCTCAACGCCTTTATTCATGCTTTGAAAGGAAAAATAAAACTACGCCAGCATCCAGTGTACTTGTGATCTATGTCTTGGAGGCTGATGTCAGAACATCTTTCATGAGGGTGAACCCGTGGAAGGGATCAGGCTCTGACTGTGTACCTGGTGGGGTTCTGAATGTTCATGGACACCTTCAGTCTCTCACTGCTGCAGTTGGAGGCTCCAACCTGCTTCAGAAGGACGAAAACCGTACCATTGCTCAAGAAGAGCAGGCTGAGCTGCCTCAACAACTATCACCCAGTGGCACTCACATCTACTCTGATGAAGTGCTCTGAGAGTTTGGAGATGGCTAGAATCAACTGACGAAACAAGGACCAGGCCGCACTGCAATTTGCCTATCGCCACAATAAGTCTATTATAGATGCAATCTTGTTGATATTCCACTCAGCCTTGGATTACCTGGACAACAACGTCTTTTTATTGGCTACAGCTCAGTGTTTAACACAATCATACCCTCAGTTCTAACAAGAAAACTCCAAAACCTGGGCCCCTGTACCTCCCCCTGCAACTGGATCCTTTTCTTTATCTGCAGAAGACCACAGTCAGTGCGAATCCGAAACAGCATCTCCTCCTTGCTGACAGTCAACACTGGCACACCTTAAGGATGTGTGCTTAGAACAGTCTTCTACTCTCTCTATGGCCATGAATATATAGCCAGGCACAGCTCAACACCAACTACAAATTTTCCGATGACACAACTATTGTTGGCAGAATTTCAGGTGGTGAAGAAGAGCAAAATAGATCTGTTGGTTGAGTGGTGCTGCAAGAACAACCTTGCAGTCCACATAGGTAGGACCAGGAAACTGATTGTGGGCTTCAGGAAGGGGAAGTCAAGGGAACCCATACCAATCCTCATCGAGTGATCAGCAGGGGAAAGGGTGAGCAGCTTCAAGTTCCTGGGTGTCAACATCTCTGAGGATCTATCCTGGGCCCAGCATATTGATGCAATTACAAAGAAGGCATGACAGCGACTATATTTCATTAGGAGTTTGAAGACATTTGGTATGTGACCAAAGACACTCGCAAATTTCTACAGCTATACTGTGGAGAGCATTCTGGGTGGTTGCATCAATGTCTGGTATGGAGGGGCCTCAGCACAGGATTGGGAAAAGCTGCAGAAAGTTGTAAACTCAGCCAGTTCCATTATGGGCACTAGTCTCCCCAGCATCGAGGACACTTTCAAAAGGCGATGTCTCAAAAAGGTGGCATCCATCATTAAGGATCTCCATCACCAGGCCATGTCTTCGTTTCATTGCTACCATCAAGCAGGAGGTACAGGAGTCTGAAGACACACACTCAATGTTTCAGGAACAATTTCTTACCCCCTGCCATCAGATTTTTGAAAGGACAAATAACAAATGAACATTTCCTCAGTTTTTTTTCCTTTTTCTGCACTATTTATTTAACTTATATATATCTATCTATCTATCTATCTATCTATCTATCTATCTATCTATCTATCTATCTATCTATCTATCTATCTATCTATCTATATCTATATATATCTATATCTATATCTATATATATATATATATATTATAATTTATAGCTTTTATTACTATGTATTGCAGTGCACTGATGCTGCAAAACAACAAATTTGACTACATACGCCTGTGAGGTTAAACATGATTCTGATTTCTCACTGAAACCACTGGTCAGTAAAAGGAAAAAGTGGTGTCTGCTGCCATCTGCTGGTAGCACTGAGAAGTGAAGAAGCAAAGGTTTCCTGAATTCAATTCAGTGAAGAATTGGATGCTGAGTGAGGCTGGTGTTCAACAGGTAAATTTAATGGCATCAAGGGTATAAAAGCAGATATAACATATACTTAACAAATAAAACTTGACACCAAACCACGTTTGACCAAACAACTTGTCGAAGGAGTAGGATTTAATAAACTCCTTGATAGAGGGAATGATAGTTGGAGGTGTTCAGGAAGGAAATCCCAGAATGCTGAGTCTTCTCGTCTCTAGGCAAGTTTTCCAGTGGTATGCTGAGTAAATCTGTGATGCTCAAGAGGTCAGAGTTGCAGGAGAGATGAGAAGCTAGAGATCTGTAGAAGGGTGAGAATACAGAAGCAAGAAACAGACGAGGAAATTGGGGATTTCAGAACAAAAGTTGAGGATTCTAATCTCGGTGTTTCTCAGTGGGGAGCTACATGAGGTCAGGGATGAAGGGTGATGATTAAACATCACATGGTATGTGTAAGATTATGACAACAGAGTTTTGTGTGACTTCAGGTTTATGACTGTTCAAAGCAGCACTGTGAAAGGCAGAATATTGGGATAGTCGAGCCTGTAATTGTGATTAGTAGTAAATCACTTCCTCACAAAACTGTAATGTCACAAATGGCTAGAGAATGATGACTGTCTGTGGAATTGATTCTCTATTTCTATTGCATTGTTTGCAAAGCATAAGAACTGAAACTCGACACCATCCCTGGAATCTCCTCTTCCCACAGCCTCCTGAATTTAACCCTTGCACTATTAGCAGCCATGCCTACAAGCTGGGCAGTGCCCCAGTCCCTAAACCTCTCTAACTCTCCAGCCCCTTCTTCCTGGCCAAAACATACCAAGCTTTTATTGATATGTAGATCAATTATCTCTGATTGATAATACCACATTACAAAGCTGAGAGATGTCTCAAGTGATTTTACAGATGCTGGAAATCATACAAAATGCTGAAGGAACTCAGTGAGTTAGGCAGCATCTAGGGAGGGAAATAACCAGATGACATTTTTTGGGCCGAGAACTTTCATCTTGACCGACTTAGGAGGCTGAGATCCTTTTGGCTCAAAACATTGACTGTTCATTCCCTCTGCAGATGTTGCTGGGTCTGAGCCCCTCTAGCATTTAGTGTGTGGTGAAAGCTCAGGGATTAAAGTTTACCCTGCAGAAGGTGGGTACACCACTCTGGGTGGTGCCGCAGCAAACTTTCCAGCCCAGTTGTACCAGTCATCCTTTTAAAGCACAGAGCTGCATTGGTATTGTTCCCAAACTTGGAGCGGGTCCTGACAGAGGGCTAATTTGAACCAGCAGCCAGTTCTGGAAACTATGCTGGCCCCTGCCAGTCAGAACTGTGCTGGGGGCAGTCACTAGAGGAAGCGCAGGTGACAAGACACCAATTATTCCTTTTACTGACCAGCGGTTTCAGTGAGAAATCAGAATCGTGTTCAACGTCACAGGTGTATGTAGTCAAATTTGTTGTTTTGCAGCATCAGTGCACTGCAATACATAGTAATAAAACTATAAATTATAATATATATGAATTAAATAACTAGTGCAAAAAAAGAAGGAAAAAAACTGAGGAAATGTTCATTTGTCCTTCTACAAGCCTGAGTATCCCTTGCTTTGCCTCTGCCCAGGTGACCAATGCCCCTACCTGGCAAAACCTCCTCCTAGATCCTTGGCTTCTGCAGTTTGACTAAGAGGCATGGGGATTCTCTGGAGGATTTGGGGAGTAGTAGAGGAGGGTGTAGAAGATTGGTTGGAAGTCCGTGGAGGGGTTTTAGGGAGTGATCGAGGGCAATAAAGAAGGGTGGAGTAAATTGGAGGGATGATGAAAGATCCATGGAAGAACAGTGGAGGGGGTAGTAAACAGGAGGGGAAGAGTTTTGAGGATTGGAGGAGTGGGACAGGAGGGTGGAGGAGCACTGGTGGAGGGTGGAACTGTAGGGTAAATTGGGGTCAGTCCATCCGTGTGATCTCAGAAAGCATACCTTCCTAGAAAAGGAGTCAGAATCTGGGACTATCTCCCTAAAAGCTCTCAAGACCGCAGATATTGTGTGAAATTTCAAGGTGGTAATTTTGAGATTTCTATTTGGTAAAGGCTGTAAAGGGTTGGTGGGTGGAATTCAGATGTAAATCAGCCAATTGAAAGAGAAAGCATAGAAGAGAATGGCATAGCTCATCCCATATTCCTTTTCCACTGCCTCCAAGCATGGAGTGGTGCACTCTTTGACTCTTTTCATGATTGCAAATCACTGCTGGATACTAAGGACATCAAGTACTACAGGTCTATCCTGTCATCAAGTTGCTCGATAGCAATGGAGCCGAACGTACCACATATCGTTGTTGTGTTATCACCTGGACTTGTTACACACCGTTGTGCTGAGATGGTGCGTAATCCAACAAACAGAGCGAGTGATTATCTTGGATGTTTTCATTTTGAACACAAGACTCCGTTGGAGATTGGTTATGTAGAATACTGCAAATCCAAGTCACTGGTCCATTGGCGACACCGACAGCGGGGCAGCTGTGTGGCCTCGGATGTGGCGAGGACTAGGCCGAAGCTATGGACTTATCTGCTGCAGTCACCCAGGTGAGAGGAACTGAGGCATTGTGGGAGAGCACTGGAATTACCCAGGCTGGGGCTGGCCTCCGGTGTTTGCTCTGTAGAAGAACAAAGTGGACCAGGACAATTAAGCTACTCAGGGACCTGGGCAGTTTTTTATTTTCTTTGTGACTGCATGCTTTTCTGAAATCGCAACTGCTTGTGCTGTGTACTGTTGGTAATATGATTTGCACCTTGGCTCCAGAGGAACACTTTTCACTATATATTCATGTATGGCTGAATGATAATTAAACTTGAACTTGATAATCATTACAGGAAGTGGGGGGGGGGGGCGGAGTTGTGGTTCAGACACTTGTAGTCAGTGGAGATAGACTTTAACATATTAATCAGAGCCAGATGTGGACATTAATTGGAATTTCAAGGCAATGTCATCCGTTAGCATAAGTGTGCAGAACTGTACTTCAGAAACTTAGTTCAATGATGTCCCAAGGATTTGAATCCCAGAAGTAGAGTTGAACTGTTAGGTGAATCCTTGTGCATAGGGTTGTTTTATTTGATTTGTAAATGTTTTGCAAAGTACTCAAAGGTTCAGGCTGCGGTTAGCAAGTGATTTAATGCATAGTCCGACTGCAGACATTCCTCAGTCACTGAGTGTGGGTCCTAGGCAGCTGAAGCACTTACTCAGGATTCAGGCTTGTGGGGAGATCAATCTATTAACCTTACACTGGGCAGCTGGGCTGGCCCTGTCCTCACTCCCCACCGCACCAGGATAAATAAATCTGATTTGAGAACACCACCTGCCACAGCACTTCAGTCTGCTGACAGATTCCTCTGCCTTTTGTTCAGTGTCTGACATGCCAAGGGGCTTGAAAGGTGGAGCTGAGTGAACCCTCAGATCAGTCTAATTAACCTCCTACACCCTGTCACGTGTACGCACAGGAACAAACACACACACACACCCACCGCAGAGGACCCATTCCTAACCTCATTCTCCCCTTCCTCCCCACCCCACCAGAATCTGACCGTCTCTGGCTGGGGTGCTTAAACTGACTAAAAAGGAATTTGTGGCATGGATTTAGGCCAAGATGAAAGCCCGGACAGGCTGGGACTGTACAACATAGAGTGTCTGGTGCAATCAGTACGGATGGGTTAAGCCGGCTGTGTTAGTGACACAACCATGCCATATTGGTGATTGGTTTTTTATTGTCACAGGTACTGGGATACAGTGAAAGGTTTTGTTTTGCATGTCATCCCGATCATTCCTTAAAGTACATCTTTAGAGATAGAGCCCTTCCGTTCCAACAAGCCCACGTTACCCAGTTACACCTATGTGACTCATTAACCTACTAGTCTGTACACCTTTGGAATACGGGGGGGAAACCGGAGCACCCAAAGGAAATCTATGTGATCACAGGAAGAGCATACGCACTCCTTACAGACAGTGGTGGGAATCGAACCTGGGTCACTGGTGCTGGAATAGTGTTAAACTAACTGCTACCATGCTGCAGAAAGTAGAATGGAAGTAAAAGTGATAACAAAATGCTGAATATTGTGTCACAGTTACAGACAAATCAGTGCAGGCAGACAAATAAATTGCAAGGGCTATGATAGGACAGAGATGAAGAGCTCACCCTTATCCAACAACCAATCCAGAGCCTTGCAACAGAATTTAGGTTAATTTCCCCCAGTGGGGGAAAGAGTTGACGAGGGTTTCTGACAAAGGCAGCACTTCAAAAGCGGAGGCAGGCCTGAGAGTTGATGCAAGGAAGCTTGGTTGCCTAGGCAATAGCTGATGGAAATCTGTTAGCTTCTCCCCTAAACTTGGGAAAGCCAGAAGCGTGTTTAAAAACTTCTGATGGTTAGAGGTAGAGACCTGAACAGGGAGTTAAGATGCAGAAGAATTATGAATGGTAGAGCTGACTAATTGTAAATTATCGTAGAATTCCACCCTTCATCCTCTGCTTTTAAGACATTCCTTTGTCTTGGAGTCAAAGAGCTCTAGTGTACATCAACTAGGCCCTCATGGCATTCTGGAGCCTTTCCATTTAAATAACGCTCAGGTTTTCTATACATCAAAGTGGATCATTTGATGTTTCCGCACTTTATACAGAGATTAGTGATAAATGGCTCTCAGGTACTTAATAAGCTGGTCCTGTTTGCCTGCATTTGGTCTAAAGCTGCTAAACTTCTTTGAACTTCTTTGAACTCATTGAAACTCGCATCTAAAATACAAGTGATAGAAGCATGTACTTACAATCTGAAATAAAAACAGAAAATGCTGAAATAATAATTTGGATTCTCTTTCCATACCTACCTTGCTGAGTGATTCAACAACTTCTCGTGGTGGTGCAGTCCGAAGTCCGTGGTCCAGTCTGCGGACTCCGGACTCCGGGTTCTCTGGCGGTTGCTTGCTGCGGTTGGACTTAACTAGAAACACCTGAGGCTCATATTGGAACTGGGAATATAAGTGGCCCTGGTATTGAGTGGGAGGGTGTCCTGTCAAGTCACGATACTCATAGTACAGGTGGCTGGTGGAAGGCTAGAATGGACTCTTGCCATCCTTGGGGCTGTGTTGGAGAACCATGGTTTCTGGGGGCCTTGCTGGTAGTATTCAGAGTGGTCATTGTGGCATGGATTCAGCTGTTTCCTGGGCCAGCTGGGTGGCTGTCAGCCACTCCGAGCTAGGTAGGGATCTGGTTGCTTCTATAACCAGACAAGGCTGCTGGCTGTAATGGCTACTTGGAGCTACCCTGATGCAAAGGTGGAACTGTCTGTAGTTCCTTGGTGTTTGTCTCTTCTTGTCCTTGCCTCTGTGGGGTAAGTCTGGCCATTCTGCTGTTGCCCTGTGGAGGAATCTGTCTTGTCTTGTCTTTGCAACAACACACACAAAATGCTGGTAGAACACAGCAGGCCAGGCAGCATCTATAGGGAGAAGTGCTGTTGATGTTTTGGGCATCTGCAGATTTGTCTTGTCTTTGCCTCTGCTGGGTAGGTCAGTCTGTTCTGCTGTTACCTGATGGATGGTCCTGCCCCACCTTGGTGTGGAGTTGTAGATGAGTCCTGGCTTGTTGGAGGATAAGTCCCGACTCCATGTTGATGTACAGTTCCTAGTCTGCCCCTAGCTCCAGCCTCTGAGTTCCCCCAAGCCTTAAGACCCCGTCCCTAGCCAAGCCTTGTCATCCTCACCTGGGTTTGGGGGTCCGAGCCTGAGGCAAGACTCAGGTTCTGGGTCCTTGTCCAGTCTCAGGCCTGGAGTCCACCCCAGGCTCCTTGTTCCCAGTCCCTCGTCCTGGTCCTAGACTGGAACAGTAGTTCCCCTGCCTAGACTGCATCCCATTCTGTCCTTGGGTTCCATCTCGTCCTGTTTCTGAGACTCCGGTGTCTGTGTCCAGCAGCTGGGTCCTGATTCAACACTTGACTTATGACACTTCTGTCTTTAATTGAGCTGTAGAAAAAGTGGTGAAGATTCAGCAGGTGGGTTCCTGGGTTGGCAGTTATTTTGTCTGAGGGGAGACTGAGTAGACTAGGGCCCTGCTCATACTATTTAGAAGAATGAGAAGAGATCTCATTGAAACAAAGGAGATGCTTACTCTAGCAAAGGAGAGTAGAACTAGGGACCATGGTCTGAAAATAAAAGGTTGATTTTTTTAGGACTAAAATGAGGAAACATTTCTTTGCTCAGAAGATGCTGAATTTTTGGAATTTCTTAAACAGGTAGCTGCAGAGGTTTTGATAGGGATGATATTCAAAACTGAGATCTATACATACAGTCCAGCAAAGCTGAAGACTCGAATGATATGAGGAGCAGACATGAAGAAGGTGTTGAGCAATAATCTCGGTGAATAGCAGAGCAGGCTTGAGAGGCCAAACAGCCTTCTGTTCCTGCTGAAGGGTCATGGCCTGAAATGTCGACTGTACTTTTTTCCATAGGTTCTGCCTGGCCTGCTGAGTTCCTCCAGCATTTCATGTGTGTTGCTTGGATTTCTAGCATCTGCAGGTTTTCTCTTGTTTGTCCTGTTCCTATTTTTATGTTCTTACATAACTACTTTGACTATCTCCCCAACATGTCTTGTCAAGCACTTTCTCCAAAGCAATACACAAATGGAAGCTGCTGTTGCTCCATTTCCTCCTCCATTGTTCCTCTGGATCTTCCTCAATCCCCAGTCTGCTTTGCAATCTGCAATGGCAGATTGTGGCTTTCACTGAAATACCCCGTTGCCCCCATCCTTACTATGTTCACAGGTCCAGCAAATTAACTGGAGCAGCCTCTGCCCCTAGAACTATTCAGGTGTTTCCTGAACTAGACTGTTACTGCATGGAAAAGTCTGGGCACCTGTTCTGGATAGTTCCTTCTGTGAAGCTCCGGCAAGGCCATTCTACTGAACTGATGGCTCACCTGGCAATTTCCGAGGACAGTTCAGAGTCTGGAATCAGGCTGGGTAAGAGTGGCAGATTTTCTTTCCTAAAGGACATTAGTGAAATAACTAGGCTCATAACAACAAGGCAGTATCTCATGACCAAAGTACCAGAAGCTCTTTAAAAAATGCCTTGCCTATCCCTAGTGAATTGCAGTAAGCTTTGATTATATCTTTTCAACAGTTACTTGGTACTGCTTTGACATTTCTGAAATTGGTAACTCGGTAGATTGGTTTATTATTGTCACGTGTACTGGGATACAGAGTAAAACCTTGTTTTACAGGCCTTCAATGCAGATAATTTCATTGCAATATTGCATTGAGGTAGTTGAGGGAAAGTAATAACAGAATGCAGAATGAAGTGCAGGGCGGGCAGACAACAGAGTGCAAGGCCATAATGAAGTAGACTGTGAGGTCCAGGGTCCACCCATTGTACTACAGTCCTGTTCAATATTGTAACAGTGGGATAGAAGTTGTCCTGGGGCAGAGACCAGTATGGATAGAGTCCATGGACGGGAGGTTGGTTCCTGTGATGTATTGAGGTTGTCCACAACTCTCTGCAGTTTCTTTTCAGAGGTGGTGATGTGACCGGTAAAGTGAAGTTAAACTATAAATTCTGTTACTGTCTACTTAGTCATAGAGAAGTATAGCACAGAAATAGACCCTTTTGATCACCTAGTCCATGCTGAAACATTTAATCTGCCTAATCCATTCAACCTGCATCAGGACCATACCCCTCCCATCCATTTAGCTTTCCAAACTTCTCTTATGTTGAAATAGAAATTGCATTCGCCACTTTCACTACCCTGTGAGTGAAGAAATTTCCCCTCATGTTCCCCATAAATATTTCACCTTTCACCCTTAACCCATGATCTCTAGTTCTCACCGAACCTCAGTGGAAAAAGCCTCTTTGCATTTACCGTATCTATACACCTCATAATTTTGTATATTTCAGTCAAATCTCCCCTCAATCTTCTATGTGCCAAGAAATAAAGTCCTCACCTATTCAATCTTTCCTTGTAAGTCAGGTCCTCCAGACCCAGCAACATCTGTGTAAATTTTCTCTGCACTCTTTCAATCTTATTTGAGTCTTTCCTGTAGACAGGTGACCAGAATTGTGCACAGGTCTTACCAAAGTCTTATACAACTTTAACAAGGCATCCCATCTTCCATACTCAGTACACTGATTTATGAAGACAAATGTGCCAAAGTTTTCTTTATGACCCTATCTACCTGTGACACATGTATTCCAAGCTCCCTTTGTTCCTTTCAGTGCCCTCCTGCTCACTGCGCAAGGCCTATCCTGATAGGTCCTCCCAAAGTGCAACACCTCACACTTATCTGTATTAAATTCCATCTGCCATTTTTCAGCCCATTTTTCCAGCTGGTCCCGATCCCACTGAAAGCTTTGATAGCCATCCTTGCTGTCCACTACATCCCCAATCTTGGTGTCATCTACAAATTTGCTGATCTAGTTAACCACATTAGCATCCAGATCATTAATTTAGATGCTAAACAACAATGGACAGCAGTCAAAGAGGCAACCATCTACTAACACTCTTTGTCTTCTCCCGCAAAGCCAATGTCTAATCCAATTAACGATCTCATCTTGAAACAAGCAACTAAACTTTCTTGACCAATCTCCCATACCAGGGCTTGTGAATTGCCCTGCTAAAGTCCATGTCAACAACATCCACTTGTCTTCATTATTTTTTCTGGTACCCTCCTTGAAAATCTCTATAAGGTTGGTTAAACAAGACCTACCATGCACAAGGCTATGTAAACCATCCAAATAGTCGTATCCGGTCAATTAGAATATCTTCCAACTTTCCAACTACTGATGTCAGGCTTATTGGCCTATAACTTTCTGACACATTCTTAGAGTCTTTTTAAAAATCTTTCCACAGTGGAGCCGCATTAGCTATCCTGCAATCCTCTGGTACTTCACTTCTCCCTAAGAATGATTTAAATATCTTTGCTAGGGCCCCTACAATTTCTGCACTTGCCTCCCACAGGGTCCAAGGGAACACCTCATTAGGCCCTGAAGATTTGTCCAACCTAATTTGCCTCAAGACAGCGAAGACCTTCTCATCTGTAATCTGTATATGGTGCATGACTTCACTGCTGGTTCTAAGATCTTGAGTGGCTATTTGTTTGTGGGTGTGGGAAATTAACTCATTTAGTAATTGAATGGGAAGTAACCTGTGAGGCAAGCTCCATTTTGATTTTCTCAAATTTTGTAACCCTGGAATTATTCACCTAATAAACTGTATTGAAGTTTATCAGCGGCTGGACGGGAATTGACCTCATAGTGTTCTGGTAACACGGTCACTACTGCCATTCATTATGCTGGGGGCTATCCACAGAAAAGGGTTACTATTAAATGCAGCTGGGTTTTGGGAAAAGCCTTTTCAGTCAGAGAGTGGTCAAAGTGTACAGTTTTCAGTCCAGGAGTCATTAAACCAAAGGGAAGTCTCATAAATCCAAAGGAAACAGTAGTCTATGAAAGCAAATCTTCCCTGAACATCTTGATCCTATTTTGTAACCTAATTTTGATATTCCACTACTTTGCTACTGAGATTCACCATGGCTGTCTATCACACAACTTGCTAAGTTTGAAGGCCTCAATTTGATTACACTCTCAGCTCACCATTTCCTAGAGAAAAGATATCTGGTTTGGCTATCTTTCCCTGAGGTGGCTTTTCCACCTGATGGGATAATATACTCTGCTAAATTTACTGTTCCTTGTATCAGTGACAAGAACGATCAGGAAGGAAATGAAACCCACCATCCAGGGAATTTAGCAGGAATCCCAGTTGGTTAGAAGCCTGTCCATAATGTTCCTAATTTCTAGTTTCTGTTTCTCTCCTTTCCTCTGATAGTCTTCCACTCTGATTCCTCTTCCACTCCATAACCCCCAGGCAATGGGAGCTAGGAGGGTAGAGACAGCTCTGAAAGTGAGTGCAGAAGGTGCCTGAAGGAACACGTATGTTGTGGGAGCAATTGAGTAAATTACAGTCATCCTAACTTTTAGTAGGAGTCCTACACAATTGCATGGAAGCTGGGTTTTACTACTTCTTTGATACTGTTTATCACTGACATTGAGGAAGTGTAGAGATTAAAATATATTGTCCTGTTTTGGTAGATTTTGTCAAATTGTTTTAGCTAGCTTTAACTCTGTAACTAATCCTGGCCAAGTAGTTCAATGGTTTCATTTAATAACAAGATAGAAAACTTTCCAGTTTACATTGTATGCAATATTTTAATTAACTTGAATTATCAATTGAAATAATAAACATAAGTTTATTAAAAAATGGTGTGATAGGGAAATTTCATGGTGATTTTCATGATCAGTAGCCCAAAATTCATAAGATACGCCTAAAGGTATTCAAGAAGCAAAATATTTGTAGTCCAGCGTAATAATTCACCTGACAATTTGCCATAACACAGACACTCTCTGTCTCTCCCTAATAAGGGAAAAAGAGGTGTCCCCTTTCACAGTGACATAATAAAACAACTTGCTGATTTACAGTGTTAAAAATCCATCACGCTGCTTTTTTTTCCTTGAGTTCTGTGACTTGGGAATCAGTAACAATCTTTCCCCCACTGATGAGAGAGAGAGAGAGACAGAGAGCACGGCTCACCAAGTACACAGCCTCTGATAGCTAGTCACTGTTCCCATTGTTCTGTTTTCTCCTGTAACACTTTATTCAGTGGCACCAGTTTAGAATCATCCCATCCGCAGGGTCATGAAACCTCGGAGCCCCGAAGACACGCTTGTCTTTTAGGCTGTGTTCTTGAGATATCAAAAATCGGCCGGTCTTGAGTCCCTGAGAGTGGGTCTCACCCCTGAAGTCAGAGTATTACTACAAGTCAGGGTCTTCAACAGAACCCCATGCACCTTAAAAAGGAAAAGCAGGGATATTAAATATGGAAATTATTGATAAAAGTGAAGGAGTTGTAGTTTAGCGCCATCGTGACTTGGCCTCCACCTACATAGACTGTTACGAGCTCTCTGGCTCTGTGGTAGACATAGATACAAGAAGCATCACAGCACAGAAACAGGCCGTTATTCTGTCTAGTGCCATTCACCTGCACCTAGACCATCGTCCTCCACATTCATGTACCTATCCAAACCTCCGCCCGATATTGCAACCTAACCCACCTCCACTCGATATTGCAACCTAACCCACCTCCACTCGATATTGCAACCTAACCCACCACCACTTCTGCTGGCAGCCCATTCCACACTCTCACCACCCTCTGATTGAAGGCACTCATACTCAGTTTTCCCTTAGATATTTCTCCTTTTACCTTTAAGCTATGATCTCTTATTCTAGTCTCGCTCAAACTCGGTGGAAAAAAGCCTGCCTTCATTCTTTGACCCTCCAGGGGATAATGTCCTAACCTATTCAACCTTGCTCTATAACTCAGGTCCTCAAGTCCCAGCGACATCCCTGTAAGTTTTCCTGCACTCTTTCAATCTTATTGATATCTTTCCTGTGAGGAAGTGACCTGAATTCCACAAAATACTCCAAATTTGGCCTCACCAACACCAACTTAAACGTAACATTCCAACTCCTGTGCTTAATATACTCTGATTTATGAACACCAATGTACCAAAAAACTCTCTTTATGACTCTATCGTTGTGACAGAGTTCATATAAGTTTACAACTGTGCATTGTGTTTGCTCTCACTGGTGTGCTTTGCAGCCAAGCAGGCATAATGCCTCCACATATCACTTGTTAGCCCTGGGGTAAGATACGGTATCTTAATTGTTCTTCTGAAGTTTGTGAAGCTAGGCCAATCTTCCGCTGCTTCGCTGTTGCACATAGCAGTAAATATGTATAGGCTTATACTCCTCCATTTAACTTTTAAGATTCATTATTTAAAATTTTGGTTGAGCACTGTTAGACATGTCTCTTCTAAACTTAAAAGTTTCTGAAATGATGGATCTTGAGCAAGGCACACAAAATGCTGGAAGAACTCAGCAGATCAAGCAGCATCTGTGGAGAGAAATAGACAGTCAACGTTTAGGGCAGAGACACCTCATGGCCTGTTTCTTCCCCACCAGAGATGTTGTCTGACCTGCTGTGTTCCTGCAGTAGTTTGTATGTGTTATTTTTAAACTGATGCTCCCTCTGCCCCCTCAGGCAACCGTTCCTTAGCTCTACAGCAAGGAACTTGGGAACGTAGTCAATGCCTAACATAGTCAACAGTGAAAGATAGGTAGATAGATAGATAGACAGATACTTTATTGATCACAAAGGAAACTACAGAGTCACGGTAGCATTACAAGTTCACAGATTTACAAATATACGAGTATTGGAAGAGAAGTAAGAAATCAAGAAGAGATCATACAGTCTGGTCAAGTGAAATAGGAATTGATATGAAAGGAGAGGGGAGTAACGAATTAAAAGTATATATGAATGCACGAAGTATAAGGAATAAAGTAGATGAGCTTGAGGCTCAGTTGGAAATTGGCAAGTACGATGTTGTGGGAATAACAGAGACATGGCTTCAAGCGGACAGGGCCTGGGAAATGAATATTCAAGGATATACATCTTATCGAAAGGAGGGACTGACTGGTAGAAGGCTCTGTTGATGAGGAATGATATTCAGTCCCTTGCGAGGGAGGACATAGAATCAGGGGATGTAGAGTCAGTATGGATAGAACTGAGAAATACTAAGGGTAGAAAGACCCTAATTGGAATTATCTACAGGCCCCCAAACAGCAGTCTGGATGTAGGGTGTAAGTTGAATGAAGAGTTAGAATTGGCATGTCGCAAAGGTAATGATACAGTTGTCATGGGGGATTTCAACATGCAGGTAGACTGGGAGAATCAGAATGGTACTGGACCCCAAGAAAGGGAGTTTGTGGAGTGTCTCCGAGATGGATTCTTAGAACAGCTTGTACTGGAGCCTACCAGGGAGAAGGCAATTCTAGATTTAGTGTTGTACAATGAACCAGATTTGATCAGGGACCTCAAGGTAAAGGAACCATTAGGGGGTAGTGACCATAATATGATATGTTTTAACCTACAATTTGAGAAGGAGAAGGGAAAATCAGATGTGTCAGTATTACAGTTGAACAAAGGGAACTATGGAGCTATGACGGAGGAGCTGGCCAAAGTTCAATGGAACAATACCCTAGCAGGGAAGACAGTGGAACAACAATGGCAGGTATTTCTGGGAATAATGCAGAAGGTACAGGATCGGTTCATTCCAAAGAGGAAGGAAGATCCTAAGGGGAGTAAGGGGGGGCTGTGGCTGACGGGGGAAGTAAAGAGCAGTATAAAAATAAAAGAGAAGAAGTATAACATAGCAAAGATGATAAGGAAACCGGAGAACTGGGAAGCTTTTGAAGAGCAACTGAAGATAACAAAAAAGGCAATAACGCCAAGAAAAAATGAGGTACGAAGGTAAACTAGCCAAGATTATAAAGGAGGATAGTAAAAGCTTCTTTAGGTATGTGAATAGTTAAAAAATAGTTAAGACCAAACTTGGGCCATTGAAGACAGAAACGGGTGAATTTATTATGGGGAACAAGGAAATGGCAGATGAGTTGAACAGGTACTTTGGATCTGTCTTCACTAGGGAAGACACAAACAATCTCCCAGATATAATAGTGGCCAAAGGAACTAGGGTAAAGGATGAACTGAAGAAAATTTATATTAGGCAAGAAACGGTGTTGGATAGACTGCTGAGTCTGAAGGCTGATAAGTCCCCAGGACCTGATGGTCTACATCCCAGGGTACTTAAAGAGGTGGCTCTAGAAATTGTGGATGCATTGGTAATCATTTTCCAATGTTCTATAGATTCAGGAACAGTTCCTGCTAATTGGAGGGTGGCTAATGTTGTCCCACTTTTCAAGAAAGGAGGGAGAGAGATGGTGGGAAAGGTACTGAAGTCAATTATAAAAGAGGAAATTACGACACATTTGGTTAGCAGTAGAAGGATCAGTCTGAGTCAGCATGGATTTATGAAGGGAAAATCATGCTTGACTAATCTTCTGGAGTTTTTTGAGGATGTAACTATGAAAATGGACAAAGGAGAGCCAGTGGATGTAGTGTACCTGGACTTCCAGAAAGCTTCTGATAAAGTCCCACATAGGAGATTAGTGGGCAAAATTAGAGCACATGGTATTGGGGGCAGAGTACTGACATGGATTGAAAATTGGCTGGCTGACAGGAAACAAAGAGTAGCGATTACCGGGCCCCTTTCGGAATGGCAGGCTGTGACCAGTGGGGTACCTCAAGGTTAGGTGCTGGGACTGCAGCAGTTTACAATATACATTAATGACTTAGATGAAGGGATTAAAAGTAACATTAGCCGATGACACAAAGCTGGGTAGCAGTGTGAAATGTCAGGAGGATGTTATGAGAATGCAGGGTGACTTGGACAGGTTGGGTGAGTGGGCAAATGTATGGTAGATGCAGTTTAATGTGGATAAATGTGAGGTTATCCACTTTGATAGCAAGAACAGGAAGGCAGATTACTATCTAAATGGAGTCAAGTCAGGAAAAGTGGAAGTACAACGAGATCTAGGTGTTCTTGTACATCAGTCAATGAAAGCAAGCATACATGTACAGCAGGCAGTGAAGAAAGCTAATGGCATGCTGGCCTTTATAACAAGAGGAATTGAGTATAGGAGTAAAGAGGTCCTTCTGCAGCTGTACAGGGCCCTGGTGAAACCCCACCTGGAGTATTGTGTGCAGTTTTGGTCTCCAAATTTGAGGAAGGACATTCTTGCTACTGAGGGAGTGCAGCGTAGGTTCACAAGGTTAATTCCCGGAATGGCGGAACTGTCATATGTTGAAATATTGGAGTGACTGGGCTTGTATACACTGGAATTTAGAAGGATGAGAGGGAATCAGATTGAAACATATAAGATTATTAAGGGATTGAACACGCTGGAGGCAGGAAGCATGTTCCCACTGATGGGTGAGTCCAGAACTAGAGGCCACAGTTTAAGTATAAGGGGTAGGCCATTTAGAACAGAGATGCAGAAAAACTTTTTCACCCAGCGAGTGGTGGATACGTGGAATGCTCTGCCCCAGAAGGCAGTGGAGGCCAAGTCTCTGGATGCATTCAAGAGAGAGTTAGATTGAGCTCTTATAGATAGTGGGGTCAAGGGATATGGGGAGAGGGTAGGAACAGGGTACTGATTGTGTATGATCAGCCATGATCACAGTGAATGGCAGTGCTGGCTAGAAGGGCTGAATGGCCTACTCCTGCACCTACTGTCTATTGAATAAAATATAAATTACCTCAAACAGTCTAACAAGAGGAGATCATCACTACCCCGGCTATAGGTTGACTCATTATAGAGCCTAATGGCGGAGGGTAAGAATGACCTCATATAGCGCTCTTTGGAACAGTGCAGTTGCCTTAGTCTGTTACTAAAAGTGCTCCGCTGTTCAGCCAAGGTGGCATGCAGAGTGTAAGAAACATTTTCCAGAATGCCAGGATATTCTTAAAGGTAGATGTTCTGGTTATTATTACTTTGCTGTTTGTGGGAACTTAATGTGTTCAAAGTGGCTATGATGTTTCTTACATTACAAGAGTGCCTGTACCAGAAAAGTTGTTTTCTATATGTTTTTAGACAGGTTGGCCTGATGACAGATGGTATACCAATGCAGGTCTTCCTTTAGCACACAATTTCCTGCTGCACTGGAGTGAGACTGTGCTGGGAAGGTGAACAGGCACAATGTTTTTCCTAGGGTAGGGGACTCTAAAACCAGAGGGGAGAGAATCAAAGAGGGAAGGGAAAAATTTAGAGAGGAACTGATGGTTAACTTTTTCACACAGATGGTGGTGGGCACATGGCATGAGCTGCCAGAGAAAGTGGTTGGATTGGATAGTTATACAATGACACTTTAAAGACATTTAGACAGGCATGTGGATAGCAAAGCTTTAAAAAGGATATGACCCAAACACAGGCAAGAGGGATTAGTAAACAGGTCAGCATGGATATGTTTGGTTGAAGGGTCTGTTTCCATTCAGTATAACTCTATGATCTGAAATAAATTTATTATCAAAGTATGTGTACAGAACTTGTCCAAAGTTTCTTCAGCAAAGACAATACAACACAAATGTGTTGTGTTCAGCTTCCACTCCAGACCACCATCGGAGTGTGAAATGCTGTGGTGAGTTTGAAGCTTCATGGAGACTCTTCCCATCAATTTTTCACCATTGAAGTGTCACTTTTCCTCATCAAACTCCACTTCAGCCTATTCGTCAGGGAATGAATGGTCACACACTCAAAAAGCTGGAGGAACTGAGCAGACCAGGCAGCATCTGTGGAAAAGAGTACGGTCGACATATCGGGCCAAGACTCTTTGACAGGCATCTGCAGATTTTCTCTTGTTTATGAATGGTCACAGTTGCATAAGATATCGGTATAGATTCACTGCAAGAGAAGCCTCCAAACTAGTAGGGCTGCTCTATTTAAAGACAAAATAGACATCACAACTTCCGCATGAAATTGAAATCTATACAGCTGTTGAGGTCTTTTTTATAAGCAGATAACTTCTAAATAGATAACAATGTTCCAAGTCGTGACTGAGATCAAATTTACCCTGGTTCTCGAAAGAATGCTTTTTCCATTTCCATGATTGTGTGCATATTTTGAGAAAGCACAGAATTTAAAGCAACTGTCACAATGTTCATTGGTACATATTTATGCAAATTATGCAGTGATATCACAGCCTGTTGTTTTAAACAAAGCAGTGTACTATAAAGAGGACCTGTCATTATTTACAAGTTGTATGAAGTTACCTGAGCACTTAATAAGGTGTCATTTCAGACAATGTTTTTGGATAAGATTGGGATAGCAGCTTGGGCAAGTTAAAACCTAGAGAAGTTATAAAGCCGCTTTAACTCAGCAGGCAGGGAACTTCCTTGCCACGGTCATGTTAAAAAGGCATTCTTCCCATGACTTTTAACAGCTGGCACATCCATCATTCTTCTGTCTGTTGGTTTGAAAACCAAGAATTCAGAAGCAAGAGACAAGAGCTGAGAAACTCTGCAATTGTATGGCCTGATTTTTCGGCCCCTGAGGGTACTGGGGGGCGGAGGCTCGTCCGGTCAGATGTGAACTATAAGAGAAAGGAAATCATTCTTGTGTGAATGCTAACCATTGTTCAGGATGCTTTAAAGCCCAAAGCGGGATCTGTTAGTGCTTACACAGAACCACATAACAGCTTCCATTGTCTATTGGAAGGTCCCCCAAGCTGACTGCCCCCCCTCTTCTGAGGTTACGTTTGTACTTGAAATGTACCCTAGAAAGAGAAGCCTGTGGCCACTGGCTCATTAGGGGTTTTCTGCTTGTGGACCCCTAAAATAACACTAGAAAGACTTTAGCTTCTGGATCTTAAAAACAGAAAGCACTGGAAATGCTCAGCAGGTCAGGCAATCATGCAAAGCAATTACAGGATATTAGCTATAAAGAGAGGCTGGAAAGACTGGATTGTTTTCTCAGTATCCAAGGCTGAGAGGAGACTTGTTAGAAGCTCATGTAATGAAAGAGATAGATAGGGTAGATCGGCAGAGTCATTTTCCCAGGGTAGAAATGTCAAATTCTAAAGAGCATAACTTTAGGATGAGAGAGGGGAAGTTCAAAGGGACTGAGGAAGGGGTCTTTTCTTACACAGGATCACGCTACCAGATAAGGCGATGGAAGCAGATACAATAAGTGGTGTTTAAGAGGTAATTATACAGAGTCAACAACATGAAAGGAGTGGAAGAATATGGAATATGTGCAGTCAGACGGGATTAGTTTCACATCTCATCATGGTCAGCACAGATGCTATGGGCCAAATGGCCTGCTGCTGTGCTGTACTGCTCTATGAAATAGAGCTGATGTTTCAGATTGGTGATCTTTCATCAGTACTGGGAAATAATTTGTGGACACATAGCAAAGATGTAGAGAAGCAAGACTTCCAGTCCATCAAGGCCACGTTGATCATGAACCACGATCAGTAACTATGCTAATCCTATTTTATTCCCTCACATTCATCTCCCTACCCTTCTTCATGACTCTATCACTCAGCTACCCACAAGGAGAAAATTACAATACTCAGTTAAGCTACTACTCAGCAAGCCTTTGGGATGTGACAGGAAACCAGAGCAGTTTTAAGGAGGTCATGATGATACTCACAGTCAGAATGGAACCCAAGTCTGTATCGTTGTGAAGCAGTGGGCTACTGAGGTTTTAATTAAGTTTCTTTAAAAATAAAGAGGAAGATATAAAATTAGACAGCTTCTACGTGGTGTTCTTATTACAAAAATCTTCTTTAAATGAAGCCAGTCCCGTTTAAGGCTACTTGCAGAATAAATGCAGTGATCCATAGTTGTTGGACTGATACATTTTTCATTGAAGTCTCTTTTAAAATGTTTCATGAATATTTATATTTTCAAAACAAAGAAGGGTGGGAGAATTGAACTGCTAACTCTGGCAATTTTGGTAGAGAGCAGGAGAGCAGGTATAGGCATCCAAGCCTATACTAAGGAACCATCTCTTCCTCTGCTTTAATAAACATGTATGAAGGGATTGAACAGGTTACAGCCCCATTAAGATCTATAAGTATGACTATATTCTTTATTGTCTTCCCTTCCTCCGTGGTTTATCAGCAATCTCACAAATACAGGTTTTTCACTGACCCAGCACTCCTGATAATATTACCTCTAGCCAAAGAACTCCTGAGCTACAGTTGATATAACCACTATTCCTTTGCCATTTTTGAAAATGTTCCCAGCCTCACAGGGATGCCCATGTTTTTCCTTTGCAACCTCGTCACTTGTGTAACGTTTGAAACTTGGCATCTTTTTTGCCACAGTGACTGTGTTACCCGATATGGATATTGGTCACCCCTCCAGCAGTACTGGATGGCATGTTGGCTTAGATAGAGAAGCCACAGACTCACACTTGCAGTCACCTGGAGAGTGTAGAGTTTGCATGTTCCTTCTGTGACCGCATGGTTTTTATCCCACATTGCAGGGACCTGGTGGTTGATGGTCCACCTTTGGTTGCCTCTGGTGTGTGGTGAGTGGTGCAATCCTGGGAGAGGTGATAAAAAAAATGGGGAGCATAAAAACTGGGATTAATGTGGAATTAGTGTAAATGGGTAGTTGATGGTCAGTACCGAGTTGATGGTCCAAAGTGCCTGTTTCTGAGCTGTATCACTCTATGACGCAATGAATTTTTATTTTACTCTTTAATAGTCTTTAGCATTTATGATATGTTTCTAATTAAATAATTTTTAAAAATATTTCTGATTTGTGTTAGTTTGGTTGGTTTTTAAGTATTTCTGTACTGGAGATATTTTAAGGAGTTCACGGGCCTTTGCAATCAGCCAACAGGGAGCTGTCAAAGGGAGTGATGCCAAGGCTGAGTAGTTAATCACTGGTATAGAGAGCAGATTTGTCAGCATGTAGAAAGGTAAGTGTTAGTGAGCAGAAACCGGTAGTGATTCACAGTAGTGAGGGAGGCTTAGAAGGATCTAGCCAAGTATTGTTCAACTGGCCTCTTTCTTCCAAAATATTTCTACGTATAAATTGCCATGAGGTTTTATAGAAGATTAGGATTAACTGAATATTGCATCAGGTCTACTGTGCAAAATCCTTTAAGCCAGTCTTTTAAATGTCGATATAAAGTTTCACCCACCCACCATTGTACCTGCACCTAGAGATGTATTCTGGTGTTCATTCCTCTACCACCTTTTTCCTTCTTGCCCTTAATGCAGCCTTGATAATTACATGAAGTGTTAGCATTGGCTTAGTGCATGGCAAACACACAAGGAACAGAAAGTTTGGGATTCACATCCTACTTCAAAGCTTAAATAATAAAAGCCTTGGCTGGCACTTGCATAGCCTATGTGGGAGAGTGCCCAACTGTTGCAGTTGCCACCTCCAGTTTAAGTTGTCTTATCTCAGCCTGGTTTACTCTTGCAGAGTGGATGTAAACGAGCCTCCGACATCATGGTGATGAAAAGCGGGGAAGTTATTCCAGGTGTATTTTCCAATAGTTATCCTCAATTAATATGGGTCAAATACACGTTCATCAGTGCATGTTATACACGGGAGCTTCCTGCGCACAATCTGCCTGCCATATTTCCAACTATGATCACAGAGCACCTTTCTCTGCCATTCCAGGACTTCTCAAAATTGTGTCCATGCATGATTTGAAGTGTAGGCTCTTTTGTAAAGCAGGAACTGGTTAAAATCCTGGTGGCGAAAATATGTCCTGGTCTGTGCAGAAAGAGTAGGGGTGTGGGATAAATAACTGTTCCAGAAAGAAAGCAGAATCAATATTTTCCACTTCTTTACTGAGATTTCATAACCTATTATGATTTCACGACAAGGTTCCTAGATCAGAGTTTGCACAGCATGTCTCCACTGTAGGGCATATAATTGGAATGTACCTGCTTAGTTCCATTCGAGTTCAATTAACTGCTCACTGTTGGAATTATCTCAGAATTTAAAAGAAAGTTTCATGGATGGCAAAAAAAAATTAGCCCTTTGGTTTAATGAGCTTATGCTTTGAGACTGTCATCGTTACTGGATCAATAACTATAGTGTCAGCTCAGTGATCTTGGAAGCTCAAGCTGTCAATCATTTTAAAATAGACCGTTCACAATACAAAGTCTGGAGAGGCTATAGTGAGTCATTTTCACTAATAGGTCGATGGGATTTAGAGACAATATTTGAGGAACAACGTTTTCATCTAATTATACCTGGTGAATGACTACATCTAGAACATTTTGTGAAAAATATGGTATCTGTGCATTGTTAAACTCAGAATTGTGGAGAATTCTGCCACACAGGAACTCCGTAGATTCTCACTGGAGTTCATATTTGCATAAATTTCCTCCTCTTATCCCTCATTATCCTAATCTGTTAGTGGTTTTCTTTCACCCTTGCCCGCTGATCCACTGACACAGTTTACCTTTCAATGTATCCGACAGATTTCTTTAACAAATGGGTCTGAAAGGAAGTGGAGCCTCAGCAGTGTTGTGGAGTTAAATGAGCAGGGAATGTGAAAAGAGTGCAGTTCATTGCAGGCCATGATGTGAGTGGGAGGCTTGCATTGTTTCATGCAGAGACTGTGATGTGTGACTGTTCCTCCATCACTTTCTGTTGCCTCAGGCCATCCCCTCTCCTGCTCTCATCCCCACCTCCTCCTGTCAATTATCAGCCTTACTCATTGCCACCTGGAGACAGTCTCTTGATTATGAACACAGTACACATTTAACTGGGATTCTTCAATGCACAAATGCAATTTGCTTCACACTTTAACAGCTTAATCACTGAATCTCAGCTGAGCCTTACACCTAGCGTTGTCATCCCTTTAAGGGTCAGTTTGAAGTATCTGGGAATTAAAGGCTAATATTTGTAACTCTGCTGCAGAAAATGCAAGGTTCAAAGTTCAAGATCAAAGCACATTTATTATCAAAGTATGTATACATTATATGACTTTATATTATACTATATGATATTATACTATACTATACTATATTATACGAGATTTGTCTCCTTAGAGGCAGCAACAAAAAAGAAACCCAAAAGATCTCATTAAGAAAAATAAACACCCAATTATGCAGAGAGAGTGAGAAAAAAATCAAATCGTGCAAAGAATAAAAGTAAGCAAATAGTATTTAGAATGAAAGTGAGTTCTCAGACATGAAGCTTGGAGCAGCCAGAGCAGGCCCACAGCGTCAGGTTCAGTTCAACACACAGCCGAGTTGGAGCCTGCAGACACAGAGCCCAGAGCAGGCCCACAACCTTAGCCTCAGTTCAGCACCCAGCGGAGTAACTATCATGGAGCTTGCAGACACAGAGCTCGGAGCAGACCCACAGCCTCAGGTTCAGTTCAACACACAGCCGAGTTGGAGCCTGCAGACACAGAGCCCAGAACAGGCCCACAGCCTCAGGTTCAGTTCAACACACAGCCGAGTTGGAGCCTGCAGACACAGAGCCCAGAGCAGGCCCACAGCCTCAGCCTCATTGCAGTGAGGAGCAGAGTAAATGTCGTAGAGCAGCACGCAGAACCGGCTCTCCCCTCACCTCTGGTCCCGACAGCCAGCCCTTTGAATCCATCCGGCCCATCATGATGAATGTAAAGGCATTAAATAAAAACAGCATATAGTGACGATGATATTGCTGGTCAAAGTGGAGATGACAGGGTAAGTTTCCTGTCAATCATGCTAGGAGACTGCACTGCTGTTATTGAGCGAAATTGATTCAACCTCACCCACATTCCTCACTCATCCTGGAAACCTCTGGATTGTGAAACATTCTCATTTCCTGTTGCTATTCAAGGCCATGACTTAAGGACATGACCGGCTCTGAAGTGACACAGATAGAGCTGAATAATAAATGATGCTTTTTGCCAGCAATGTCCACATTGTGAATGATTGGGGAGAAAAGCAAGGAAAGATTGTATGGAACATCAAAGATTCGGAGCAATTGGAACAGTGATGGGGTGCTTGGAGAATGGACAGGTTTCCTCACGGAAGGCAGGGTGAGAAGAAATCTTGTGGCAGGGAAGGATCTGAGGGTTATTATAGATGTTTATGCAGCCTTATCTTTTGAGATGATATTGGTATGATCCGGGAAGAGAAGGGAAGGGTAAATGATGGACCGTTTGAAAGTGGGTTTGGATGGAGATTGGCTGCAAAAGCGATGATATTTTCGAGGAAGCAGCACCAATGCAGTCGTCATTGTAATGGAAGAAGCGTTGGGTGAGGGGGCCTAAGCAGGACTGAAATGTAAACTGACAAAGGCAGCCATAACTTGGTTCCCTGCAAGCACTCATTGCTATGCCGTTGTCTTCTACTTTAGTTCCCCATCCTGGTTTTAAGAACATCTGTGAATCTTTTCCTTTGCCTCCCTTGTAATCTCTTCCTGTGACAGAGCTTGGAGTAAAGTATTTCTTTCAGGAGTTTACTGCGGGGCATGTGAATGACATGCCTGCCTGTTGGAGTTGGCTGAGATTAAATAGAATGTCAGTGTTGGTGATGTTGACCTGAGAAGTAATGATGATGTTTGGTTGTTTCTCCTTTCACTGAATCTGGAGGACTTTGCAAATTCAGCTGATGGTATCTCTCCATTACTTTGAGATCATAAGACTGTCAGATACAGGAGCAGAATTAGCCATTTGGCCCAACAAGCCTGCTCCACCATTTCATCATGGCTGATCCGTTTCCCTCTCAGACAGATAGACAGACATACTTTATTGATCCTGAGGGAAATTGGGTTTTGTTATAGCTGCACCAACCAAGAATAGTGAAGAAATATAGCAATATAAAGCCATAAATAATTAAATAATAAGTTAATCATGCCAAGTGGAAATAAGTCCAGGCCCAGCCTATTGGCACAGGGTATCTGACACTCCGTGGGAGGAGTTGTAAAGTTTGATGGCCACGGGTAGGGATGACTTCCTATGATGCTCAGTGTTACATCTCGGTGGAATGAGTCTCTGGCTGAATGTACTCCTGTGCCTAACCAGTATGTAATGGACTGCCCCAATCTCCTGCCTTCTCCCCAAATCCCTTCACTCATCATGAATCTATCAACCTCTGCCTTAGATATACCCAATGACTTGGCTTCTACATATTCACTATTCATTAGCTAAAGAAATTTCTTCTTATCTCCATTGTAAAAGAATGCCCCTCTACTCTGAAGCGGTGTCCTCTGGTCTTAGACTCCCCACCACAGGAAACATCCTATGTTACAAACACTTGTTGAATGGAGTCCACAACTCAGAAAAATACAGGAGGAAGGGGATCACTTCTAACTGGTGGACTATGACCTTTGTGCCAGTTCAAAGTCTTTCTCACAGTTGTTCCTCAATCCTACATTTCTTCCAAGTGGTATTTGTTGCATATAAAGTCCAACAGCAACCCAAAGAGAGCAATTCAGCCCCTTGGCAATGTTGGCTCTGTCACAAAATATCCAAGTACTGCTTTTGTCACCTTGGGATTTGATTAATCCAAATTTTGTCTTTATTGTAGCAGTAGGTTTGGGGAGGGGAGGGAGGTGCAAAGACTTTTATTTCTGGGTGTCAATGGCTTTGAAGATGAAAGGTAGGAGAGAAGGCGAGAAATGAATCAGAAGGACAGAACAGGTCAACATGGCTGGTTAGAGGTCGGAAAGATGCCTTGCTGAGGATGGACATCCAGCTGAGCCATTCAGCAGCACTCCAGAAGGCGAAAAATCAGACTTCAGTCTCCACTCTCCACTAAACTGCTGCATCAAGCAGAAAAGTTGAAACAAGTGCAATGTGAAAATGAGCTCTCGGTTGTTGGTACCAAATGTGCAACACGGGGGCTGCAAGAGCTCAGTTCTACAGAAGCCCGTTTTCAGAGCACTGTCCATGGCTGCCACCAGCTGTGCGTCCAGCATGAAAAACCAATGGTAAATTTCCTGTAGAGTTCTGTGGCTCACCGGTTTGGTGATTTCACTGGTATTTCCAGAGCAAGTGAAACAAATTTCAACAGATGAATAAAGTGCAGCTGCAATTTTACTGCAGAAACATGCTGGGAGCTTCCTGTAATTCTATGTCAAATGAAAGGTTTACTGTGGAGATTGGCTGTCATGGTGTGGACACACATTTGCTCTGACACATCAAAGGGATGTAGGCTCTGCCTCATCCATTAGGCAGTGCACCTGACAAATGGAGCACTCAGTACTGCAGCTTAGGTTTCTGCAGTCAAGTTGCACAACAGGACTTGAACCTACAACATTCAGATAGGGAGGTACAGGCACAATTCACTGAGCCATGAGTGATCCTGAACTAACCACGTCAAACTAATAAGGCCATCTCTTGAAGCGTGATGCTGACCATTAGAAGGATAGAGTAGGTAAAGCATGGCCTGATTTATTACCAGGGGGCTGAATGAAGAGACTTTTCTTGTTGAAATATTGATTTCAGAGGAATCAGATAATCTAGGAAAGGAAAAATAACAAAAGAAAGCAAGCATGAATATCTTTGAGGCATGGAATGTTGAAAAGGTCCTTTTGTGGATGTTAAACCCTAGGTCAGTTCTTCAGTACTCTCTGTCAGTCTTCCTGTTTATCTGACTTTACCACTGTTACATATGCACATTTTACTTTTACTTTGCCAGCGGCAATCTCACTCTCTCTGACCTATACACACTGGTACTCACACCCATTCTCACACACTTCCCCTTTCTTCTTTCAGTGTCTTTCTTTCTCTTTCATACAGACAGACACACTTTGTCTTTCTCTTGTTCTTTGTCTTGTTTTCATTCTTTCTCACGCACACTAGCCCCATATTTAACTCGAACTCTCTCTCACTTGCTCCCTTTTGCTTCCTCTTGCCCCCTTTTCAGCTACGACTTTCATTCTTCTACTCTCACTGTCTCATGCTCTCATTCTCACTGTGTGAAGAATCTCGTTGAATTGCCTTTCAGATCCAATTAATCTGTTCACCTCACTAGCCTTCCTTATAATTTATTTAACAGCTTTATTAAATTTTGGATGAAGAGAGGTTCTGCTTGACAACACACTTCCCTCACTTCCTCATTAGTACAAACAGTTGAAAATGTTTCTCAGACTTGGACAACCAAGATATTAAAGCTGGATTTATGTAATGATCATCTATGGCCAGCTGCCTCAAAGCACACCGCTGGAGAGAATCCTAAACTCCCTGTAAATTGTCATATGCCTGCCATATGTGTTAGAAACTGAAAGGAAATTTTGTTCTTACTTTAAATGACTATACCACTTTGGTACCCCAGACATTCCCTGCTTTCATTATGGAATTTGGAAGGGAGAGTGAATGAGTGTAATGGGTGTCACATAAATGCAGGTGTAGCCATCAGGTAAAGGGCAGTGAGAATTTATTTAACTTAAGTTATTCTTCACAGGTTATTGGTTTTAAGAAAACATCAATTTAACTAATTGATAAGTAGAGTCATATAAAGGTACAGCACCGCAACAGGCCCTCAGGCCCATTTGGTCAATATCAAGCCATTTAAACTGCCTATTCCTATCGACCTGCACTGGGACCATAATCCTCCAAACCTATACCATCCATGTACCTATCAGATTTCTCTTAAACATTGAAAATGAGCTCCCATGCATCACTTGTGCTGGCAGCTTGTTCCACACTCTCATGACCCTCTGAGTGAAGAAGTTTCCCCTCATATGCCCCTAAACTTTTCACCTTTCACCCTTAATCTTTGACCTCTAGTTATAATCCCACCAACCTCAGTGGAAAAAGCCTGTTTGCATTTACCATATCTACACCCCTCATAATTTTGTATACCTCTATCAAATCACCTCTCAATCTTCTGCGTTCCAAGGAATACAGTCCTAACCTATTCAATCTTTCCATAGAACTCAGTTCCTCCAAGCCCGGCAATATCCCTGTAAATTTTCTCCGTACTCTTTCAAACTTACTTACATCTTTCTTGTAGGTAGGTGGCCAAAACTGCACACAATACTCCACATTAGACCTCACCAATGCCTTATATAATTTCAACCCAATATCCCATCTTCTGTACTCAATGCTTCAATCTAAGTGTGTGTGTGTGTGTGTGTGTGTGTGTGTGTGTGTGTGTATGTGTGTGTGTGTGTGTATATATATATATATATATATATATAGAGGGAGAGAATAGTTAAATTAAATAAGTAAATGGTGGAAAAAAAAAGTGAGGTAGAGTTCATGGGTTCAATGTCCATTCAGAAATCAAATGGCAGAGGGGAAAAAGCTGCTCCTGAATCATTAAATGTGTGCCTTCAGGCTTCTGTACCTCCTACCTGATGGTAGTAATGAGAAGAGGGCATGTCCTGGGTGATGTGGGTCCTTAATGATGGATGGCATCTTTGTTTTGAGGCATTGCTCCTTGAAGGTGTCCCAGATACTACAGAGGCTAGAGCCCTTGATGGAGCAGACTAAGTTTACAACTCTCTGCAGTTTATTTCAATCCTGTGCAGTAGCACCCCCACCTCCCATACCAGACAGTGATGCAGCCTGTTAGAATGCTCTCCACAGTATATCTGTAGAAACTTGTGAGTGTCTTTGATGACATACCAAATCTCCTCAAACTCCTAATGAAATATAGACACTGTTGAGTCTTCTTTGTAACTGAATCAATATGCTGGGCCCAGAATATATAATCAGAGATGTTGACACCCAGGAACTCGAAATTGCCCATTCTCTCCACTTCTGATGACTGGTGTGTGTTCCCTCATCTTACCCTTTCTGAAGTCCACAATCAGTTCTTTGGTCTTACTGACACTGAGTGCAAGGTTGTTGCTGTAACACCACTCAACCAGCTGATACAATATATCTCACTTTTGTATGCTCTCTCATCACCATCTGAAATTCTGCTAACAATAGTTGTGTCAGCAGCCAACTTAAAGGTGGCATTTGAGCTGTGCCTAGTCACACAGTCATGGGTGTACAAAGGCCCAGGTTTTGGAGCTTTTTGATCAGTACTGTAGGAATGATTGTGTTAAAAGCTGAACTGCAGTCAATAAACAGCATCCTGATATAAGTATCAGTATTGTTCAGGTGATCCAAGGCAGCATGAAGAGCCAATGAGGTCGCATCCACTGGAGACCTATTCCAGCGATAGGTATATCGTACTGGGTCCAAGTCCTTGCTGAGACAGGAGTTAATTCTATCCATAACCAGCCTGTCAAAGCACTTCATCACTGTAGATGTCAGTGCTACTGGCTAGCTGGGTGTAGAACTTGTTATTGAACAATCTAGCTGTATCCAATGATACAAACCAAAAGTAGAAAGGAACATGAGATTGGAAAGCTCAGGGCATGACTTCAGGATGTCCCATAAGCCAATTAAGCACTTCTAGAGCGGTCATTGTTGTAACACAGGAAACAAAACAGTCAATTCATACACAGCAAACGTCCACAAATAGTGTTGTGTCTTTTTTGAGGCTGATTGCTCGGAATACTGCGAAGGGCTATGGCCACAAGATCCACAAATCAAGTCTCAAGTTGACATGTCATCTGATAAATGGGATCCTAGAAATTCTACTGCAGAGGGCAACATTTTGTTGTTCAACCTACCTGGATTCCTAAATCAGCCTAATCCCCACCCCTACTCCATCATCTGAAGCCAGATGATTTCCTCTGCTGACTGTTGTGGTGGGAGCTCGTGGATGGAAGGCTGGCTCAGGGAAAGGAGACTGGAAGGTAAATTATTGCCAGGCCAGTGTGAGACATTTGAGAAGGGCTAGTGAGCACTCAAACAAACATATTTCCAATGAAAGTAAAGGGGGAGCTTCCAAATCTAGATGGCCATGCTTTAAATTTAGTCAAAGGAAGTAGAAAAGAAATACTGAGATTTCACCACAACAGAAGCCCTGCAGAATTTCATCAGGGAGGAAGTTTCCAAGAAATTAAAGGGCACATAAATCCAAGGTGTTTATAAAGGCATGAAGGAAGAGCATGGAAGATGAAGGTGGGGTCTGTAGGAAATTAAACATCAGTTTAATGGACAGAGTAAATGTGCAGACTATTTTATAAATTGGGAGTAAATTCAAAAATCAGAGGTGGAAAGGGACTTGGAAGTCCGAGGGCAGGATTCCTTAAAGGTGAAATTACAGGTTGAATTAGTTGTAAGGAAGGCAAATGAGGTATTACCATTCATTCTGAGAGGACTTGAAAATAAAAGCAAGGATGTAATGCTGAGGATCTGTAAGACATTGCTCAAACCGCACATGGGAGTATTATGAGCAGTTTTGGACCCCTTATCTAAGAAAGGATGTGCTGGAAGTGGAGAGCATCAGCTGAAGTTCTCAAGAACGATCCCAAGAATGAAAGGTTTAACATACAGTACGAGGAGCGTTTGATGGCTCTGGGCCTGTACTCGCTGGAGTTTAGAAGAATGAGGTGGGAGATCTCATTGAAATCTATTGAATATTGAAAGCCCTTGACAGAGTGGATGTAGAGAGGATGATTTCTATAGTGGGGAACTTTAAGACCAGAGGGCACAGCCTCAGAAAAAAGAACATCCCGTTAGAACAGAGGTGAGGTGGAATTTAAAGCAGAGATTGATAGCTTCTTGATTAGTAAGCATGTTAAAGGTTACAGACAGAAGGTAGGAGAATGGAGTTGAGAGGTAGATTAATTAATAAATCAGGCATGATGCAATTGACAGAGTAGACTCAAAGGACTGAAGAGCCTAATTTCACTCCTCTGTCGTGTGGACTTATGATTGTGTAGAGGTGTTCTTGTGGAAGAGGTGACTGATGTTAGGGAAAAAGATATGGCATTTTGTAAAGGATATACATAGAAAATGAGGATATATTACAGGGTGCAGATACAGTTTATTTAAAGTGGACAACTCACCTGGATCAGGTAAAATATACCTGTGCTTTTGATAAAAAGTAAGGGAGGAAATGCTACAGGTTCTCATAGCTTATTGGTTGGAACTATCATATCAAAGGAGTGGAAAACAGTTAAAGTGATACTGGAGCTAGATTGCGTAAACACAGGCTAATCATTTACATGTTTGTAGTGGACAAATCATTGGAAGACTTCCTGATATCATTCAGTGATTTGAAGTGCACAAAGTATGCAACGCCAGGGCTTTATATACAATAGAATTTCACCCACATCCCACACCCCCAACAAGCCCACCTCACAGCTCCCATTTAGTATATCAGTTTAGGCAACTCACAGGTTTCTATCTAGGCCCTCTAACAGTTTAACACATCCTAATAATGCTGCTTTTACTGGCTCAGCTCTTCAGTGAGGCTTGACCTTAAGGCCTTAAGGGTCAGAAGACAGGAGTGACACCCATCCAGAAAAAGCGGACATAATACCACAAGGCATAGTTAGGCCATTCAGCTCATTGAGTCTGCTCTACCATTTCATTATTGCTGACCCATTTTCCCCTCAACCCCATTTTCCTGCCCTCCTTTCACGCCCTGACTAACCAAGAACCTATCAACCTCTGCCTTAAATATCCCCAATGACTTGGCCTCCACAGCCGCCTATGGCAATGAATTCCTCAGATTCACCACACTCTGGCTAAAGAATTTCCTCCTCATCTCTGTTCTAAATGGACTTCCCTCTGTTCTGAGGCTGCGTCCTCTGGTCCTAGACTCCCACACCAAAGGAAACATCCTCTCCACATCCACTCTATTTAGGCCTTTCAACATTTGTTTCAATAAGAACTCCCCCCCCCCTCTGCCCCCCACACACATTTCCACTGAGTGAAGGCTCAGAGCCATCTTCGCTCCACATATAATAGGCCTTTCATTCCTGGAATCACACTGTTGAACCTCCTCTGACCCCTCTTCAACGTCAGTACATCTTCTCTTAAATATATGACCCAAAACTGCTCACAATTTTCCATGCGCTTTACAGACATGAGGGCTAAAGGACACGATCATCATTTACATTTACAGTCTGGTATTATATCATACCATATTTTCTTCTGTGCAAATGAAATGAAGCCAAATGTCATTTCTCAAGCTAAAAAAAATCTCCGGAACCCATTTTTCTCAAAAGCAAGTCACCTTTTGAATCAGTAAGATTTAAAATCAGGAATTCAAAGCTTTTCTGAGCAGAATTGTTGCAGTTACCTCAATATTAATTTAGATTAATTGAGACATAATATATCCAAATGCCTTCACGGTAAATTTACATACTGGTTTGTATGCTTCATCAAAAGATTTTTATGAGTAATGACTCTTCTGCTTAATTCTATTTTCAGCTGGGTAAGAAATTGAGAACTGGATTATTGGTGGTGCAGCTGGTGGTATCTGCTCTGTTGATCGCATTCTTATCCCAGGAGAGAGTTAAGGATTTAGTTAGGATTGGGATCTAAAAATATGATGCTTCAGTGCAGTGCTTGAGGGTGCTTTTGGATGTGATGTTAATGCAAGGTGCTCTGCATCGTCTCAGATGTAGAGATTCCATGGTATTAAATCCCCCAGGGATACTGGCCCATTCTTATCTCTCTTCACCATCATTAAATCAGGTTTTCAGTGCATCACGTTTTATAGGATCCTGCATTGCACACCTCCGTTGCTGCATTTCTCTGCTTATGAAGGTGTTTCACATGAGTCTGACATCCCAAGGCCAAGATACAAATTTTTTCTTTTAAGGGCCATAGTCTTGCATCTTATTTGTCTGCCTGCACTGCACTTTCTCTGTAACTATAACACAGTGGGGTAATGTAATGGGTGGAAACATCCATAATTCACAACCAGTGACATTGAGTTGGTGTTCACTTTAAATTGCTGGTCTGACATGATGATGTACTTACGTGAATTTCAGTTACCGTGCTCTGTGTTCAGTGTTTGGAGTACAATAAATGAGTGGTTAAGGATTTTCTTAAGTATCAGATGCCTCATGTTGTTTTATTTGTGAAAACCTACATTGGTGACCCCAATGCTCTAGGATGATTTCAGAGTTATTGAATATGTCGATCAATGCAGTCACTTTGAAACTGTTGGAGTTTTGGGAGCAAAATGCTGTTGCTAGGTTTTTACAAGCCGAGGCCCAATTCGTGCTGGAAGGAATCTCTGCCGACAACAACAAATATTTCAATGTGGTACCATCGTTCACCAACTCCACAACAGTGGGAGCAGTGAGTCCACTTGAACACAATAGATAGTGATTGCTGAAAACCTACCTTTACAGAATTTTGGATGACTGGAATTTGACTGTGCAAAACAGTTGTTCTCCTTGCCCAGCCTCGTCAATGCTAAGCTGTTGGAGCTAATGGACCGGGTGCTGTCTCTCCTAGGAAATTATCATCCTTGTTTTATTTCTAATGAACTTTTCACGCAGCAAGTGCCTGATCAAATTTGCATATCCCTCGCTAATTCACCCATGCAGGACTGTCGGGTGCTTCCTAAAAGGACATTCAGCCAGGCAGAGGTACATAATTCCTCCTTTCCCTACCTCAATCAGCCCGGTCAGCAAAGCCTTCAAGCAGACAATACCGGCTCTGTGTTTTTACCATCCTCGCTTTGGTACGAGTGCCAGGAAGTGACCGCCACCTTGCAGCTTCAACACTGCCTGCGTACTGGACATCAGACACCTGTGAACATCGTGGATTCCAGCTGCCATCTACTGTTTATTATGGACACCCTTTCAGGATGACACTTCCTGAGTGACACGACTGCTCAGTTGAGTGTGTTGCTGGCATCGCCTAGTAATGAGAAGGCACAGAACAATGAAACCTTGCTGGAGGCCACTAATGGCAGCAGGATCCAGACATGGGACACGACAGGTGACACTCTGCTGCAGTGGGCGACGTTTCACGTGGGACTTTGTCCTGGTTGAAGTGGCTAGACCTCTGCTTGGTGCAGATTTCCTGTGCGCCCAAGCACTGTTAGTGAATGTCAAGGACTTTGGGTTGTTACCCTGGTCCCCCAGTAAGTTCCCCACAATGACTCTGTCAAGCGCATGCACCACTACATGTGAGTTTACTTGACTGCTGGGTGAATTCCCAAACCTCACCAAGCCCACATTCTCCACAACAGCCACAAATGATGGAGTCGAGCACCACATTTCTATTACCAGTCCATGCCCGTGCATGTAGAATAGACCCAGACAAGCTGGCAACTGTGAAGGCTGAGTTTTCCAACATGGAAAGACTCACAGTTGTACACCGGTCAAATAGCCCCTGGGCTTCACCCCTCCATTATGGTCCCTAGGTCCGGTGGTGGTTGCTGCTCATATGACGATTACTAATACCTTAATGAGGTCACCACCTTTAATCGCCATCCGATCCCACACATCCAGGATTTTTCAGCACATTTAGCCGGAAAGTTAATATTTTTCCTAAAGTTGACTTAGTTAAGGGCTACCATCAGATGTTTTTGTGCTTGAAAGACATTCCCAAAACAGCTGTGGTAACCCCATTTGGACTTTTTGAGTACCTAAGCATGCTATTCTGGCTGAAAACTGCAGGAGAGACTTTCCAACGGCTGATAGACTCTGTATTAAAAGACTTAGACATTCTTTTTGTTTACATGGATGACATACTTGTCATCAGTGCATCCGAATCTGAACACGTTATCTCCTCTCCACACACTTTTTAAGCACTTAAGTCAACACGGGGTTGTTTATTAACCCTGCTAAATGGCAGTTTGGGTTGTCAACATTGACTTTCTTGGCCATCACATCTCCACAGAAGGTACGAAACCCCTCCTATCAAAAGTAGCCATTATTATGGATTTCCCACCGCCCACACTACTAAAAAACTGCAGGAATTTTGAGGTATGGTGCATTTCTATCACCCCATCATTCTGCGCATTGCTGAACTTACGTTTTCTCTGTGTAGTCTGCTTAGAGGCAATATCCCTAATCACACACTTAGCTGGTCAAGGGACCTGACCAGTGCATTTCATGACACAAACAAGCTCTTTCTAACGTGACCCTACTGGCACACCTGCCGCCCAATGCACCTATAGTAATTACCACTGATGCTTCAGACTCTGCTGTGCGTGAACAGTTGGTCGGAGGCGTGTGGGAGCCACTCACATTCTTCAGTCAGCAGCTCTGTCCCGCCCCCGCCCCCCCAAAGGAAGTACAGCACGTTTGACTGTGAGTCTCTCAGTCTCTGTCTGGCTGTCCACCATTTTCATTTTCTTCTAGAGGGTCACCATTTCACAGCGTTTATTGACCACAGTCCTCTCGTGCACACAGTGGCCAAAATATCAGACCCTTGGCCTGCATGGCAACAACACCATTTGGCCTACATATCAGTGTTTACAACTAATATACAACATACCAAGGGGAAAAATAAGGCTGAATGCCTCTCACGGTCAGGCTGAGGCTATACAGAGAGGGATTGACTATGTCGGTTTGGGAACAACCAAGTTACTGACATAGAGGCCAGGCTTACCGGACAGCAGTTACGGGCCTGTGGTTGGCTGACATTAATTTCGGGGAAGCTGGGGTTTCTCTCCTGTGCGATGTCTCAACTGGTCACCCTTGCCCACCAGTGCCTGCGAACGGATGACGGACTGTTTTTGTCTCCATATCTGGCCTCTTGCATCCAGGCTGGAAGGGCTCACAGAAACTGGTTGCACTAAAGTTTGCATGGCACAGCCATAGAAAAGATGTGCATGATTGGACTGCAGCCTGTGTGGAGTGGCAGCGGGCAAAAATTAGCTGTTCAGGTGCCACTGGCACCTTTTGAGGTCTCTGAGAGACGGTTTGACCATGTCAATCCTCTTACCCCCCCTTACACACCTCCTTAACATGGTGGACCGTAGCACCAGGTGGCCAGAGGTTAGTCATCTAGCATCAACAATGGCTGCAGACGTGGCTCTGGCGTTCATCAGTACCTGGATTGCTCGGTTTAACATTCCATCCAATATTTCCTCTGATAGCGGTCCCCAATGCATATCAGACATCTGGCCCACAACCTTGGTGTTAGGGTACATCACACCATGGCTTATCACCCTCAATCCAATGGCCTATGCAAGCAGTTTCACTGCTCCGGAAAGGCTACTCTGAGGGCATCCCTGATGGAAAAGTGTTGGCATGATCATCTCCTGTGGGTCCTGCTGGGGCTCAGAACAGCTCCAAAAGAGGATCTGCAGTCATCCATGGCTGAGTTGATATAGGGCAACCATTGGGAGTGCCAGGTGATTTTACTCCCGATGCTGTGACTGTCTGGTTAGCCTCTCAACAGCATTCTTCCATCTTCAATAAATTCAATTCCTTTGAACCTATTCCTGCCTCCCATAATGGCATATAACACTCTTGGCTTCCATTTGACCTGCATTCCGCCGTGTTTGCTTTTCCCCACCATGAGCAACCAACATCCTCTAAAGCCCCCTTACGATGGCCCATTCTGCATTTGGGAACTGTGAGGAAAGACTTTTATCATAGATAAGAATGGTAAAACTGAATATTTTTAGGTAGAATCACCTTAAACCATTCCACCAAGATTCCAAGGATTCTGCTACAATGCCCCTGGTATCACAACATGCCCATGAGTGTGTCACCCACACCTCTGAATGAGCCGGAGACACCTTCTGCTTCTCCACCCATGGAACATAGGATTCGAGCCAGGTGGCTTAGCCAAGGTCCTGACAGGCTTACGGTGCCGATTTTAGTGAATTCTGGGGCGCCTGTGTAGGGTGATGTAATTGGGGAAAACGTACGTAATTCACAACCGCCGACATTGAGCTGGGGTTCACTTTAAGATGCCGGTCTGACGTGATGATGTAATTACGTGAAGTTTCCCATTACTGTGCTCACAATAAGTGTTGTTATGGTTTTTCTTAAACATAAAATGCCTCACATTGTTTTGTTTGTGAAGACATACAACAGTATCATCTCTTATTGCTTTTCCTTTTGTAATTCCTCTATTTACTTATGTTTGGAATGATCTGTATGGATGGAATTTTAAAAAAAGAAGCTTTTCATTGTATATCAGTACATGTGACAATAATAAACAATTACTAATTTTGATCCCGGCACTACACAGCCTCTCCTAGATTTCCCGGTCTCAGCTCTTTCAGTTCCATCTGAGAGAATGGCCAGGGATTCAGCTAAATGCTTCATCTGAAACATACTCCCCATATACGCTGACAGGAGTGTCAGTAAGTGTCCTAAGCCTGGGCCTCAGGGTGAGGATCTTTCTATCATCATGACTCCATGTGGGAGGGTGCTATTACTGCGGTGTGGCTCTCACAAACATCAGGACAGCCACTGAAGTACTTTGTAATTTAAGACGGCACTGTCCCGAGTGAACTTAAAGGTTAATTGAACAGTAGCATTACTACTTCTGAAAGTCGGTTAGGTAAGAATGTATGTGATCGTCGTGAAATGCTGCCTTTTAGTTTAGCATGACATCTGTGTTTCTTGGGAGATCACAATTAGTCTAGTATGATCATTGTTCCATTCCTAGACAAGCAGTTGCCTCACTGTTGCTTGGTGATGAACACGCTTGCTAGAACAGCCATGGGTGAGCGATGAAGCTCCAACTCAGATTCTGTACTTCTCAAAGAGGGTTGTACCTTTCACCACAGGGGTGTGGTCCTGATAAATGATTACGTTTGTGCTTTTGATCATCTTCGAATTCCTCCAGCCCTAAGCACTTTCCTAACATCCAGTCAGTCTTCCAACATATTCCCAATGCAATCTGAACGGTACAACAATGGGCAATATTCATTCATTGCCCTCATTCTAGTACAACTTCTCCAGTCTCTCGGATGGGAACATTATCACCATGTTTGATACCAGGACACTAAAGTGGGCAAACTAAGGGAGGAGAGGAGCATGTAGGGAAGTAGGTGCCACCCACACCGGCACGAAAAAGAGAAACAAAACTCGCAGAACCTAAATCCACACCCCGGTGAAAAAAAAATCAGCGGCAATAGCATGAGATCTTACCCTCCCCCGCAAAAAAAAAAACAGCGACAGTAACAATCCCTGAAACCCTCAGCCACAGAAACAAAACAGGGGCAACTATCCCCGACCCCCTCACTTGTAGAAGAAAACAGCGACAATAACAACCCCAACCCCCTCACTCGTAGAAGAATACAGTGAGAATAACAATCCTCGACCCCCTCACTTGTAGAAGAATACAGTGACAATAACAATCCCTGACCCCCTCCCTTGTAGAAGAATACAGTGACAATAACAATCCCTGACCCCCTCACTCGTAGAAGAATACAGCGACAATAACAATCCCCGACCCCCTCACTCGTAGAAGAATACAGTGACAATAACAAACTCTGACCCCCTCACTCGTAGAAGAATACAGTGACAATAACAATCCCTGACCCCCTCACTCGTAGAAGAAAACAGCGACAATAACAACCCCGACCCCCTCACTCGTAGAAGAAAACAGCGACAATAACAAACTCTGAACCCCTCACTCGTAGAAGAATACAGTGACAATAACAATCCCTGACCCCCTCACTCATAGAAGAATACAGTGACAATAACAATCCCGACCCCCTCACTCGTAGAAAAATACAGTGACAATAACAACCCCGACCCCCTCACTCGTAGAATACAGTGACAATAACAATCTCTGACCCCCTCACTCGTAGAAGAATACAGCGACAATAACAACCCCCGACCCCCTCACTCGTAGAATACAGTGACAATAACAATCTCTGACCCCCTCACTCGTAGAAGAATACAGCGACAATAACAACCCCCGACTCCCTCACTCGTAGAAGAAAACAGCGACAATAACAACCCCCGACCCCCTCACTCGTAGAAGAAAACAGCGACAATAACAATCCCCGACCCCCTCACTCGTAGAAGAATACAGTGACAATAACAATCCCCGACCCCCTCACTCGTAGAAGAATACAGTGACAATAACAATCCCCGACCCCCTCACTCGTAGAAGAATACAGTGAGAATAACAATCCCTGACCCCCTCACTCGTAGAAAAATACAGTGACAATAACAATCCCCGACCCCCTCCCTTGTAGAAGAATACAGTGACAATAACAATCTCTGACCCCCTCACTCGTAGAAGAAAACAGCGACAATAACAACCCCGACCCCCCTCACTCGTAGAATACAGTGACAATAACAACCCCGACCCCCTCACTCGTAGAATACAGTGACAATAACAATCTCTGACCCCCTCACTCGTAGAAGAAAACAGCGACAATAACAACCCCCGACCCCCTCACTTGTAGAAGAATACAGTGACAATATCAATCCTCGACCCCCTCACTCGTAGAAGAATACAGTGAGAATAACAACCCCCGACCCCCTCACTCGTAGAAGAAAACAGCGACAATAACAACCCCGACCCCCTCACTCACAGAAAAAAGTGATGGCTGCATCAAAACTCACATCTCCTTCCTTACATAGAGAACTTTACAGACTACCCGCCCTCCCGCCAATTGGTCACAAGAAACAAAAAAAGCCGGAAAACAGAAGGAAACCAAAATAAAGTACAGTCCAAAGATCACATCAATCTCAGAATATCAGAAACATCTTTTCATCTGCGTACGAGGAGAGCGGCTGCACAAGCTCAGTCCTTCCGTAAGTGTGACAGCCGACCAGCCCATAGGTTCTCAATAGAGCATTCACCCCAATTCCTCTGGCCTTCCCATTTTGCTGCAACCTTACAACTTATTCTTCCTTGCCAGCCCATGTCAGAGCTCATTGGCACAAACCTGAAGTCACTTACAGTCAAGATTAGGTGTGAGCGGCAGGTTCACTCACTTGAAGAACATTAGTGAACTAGAGAGACTTCCACAACAATCATTTCTTTTTCAGGGATATTAGTTCCGTGAATTTAAATTCTCTGGCTGCTATGCTTGGATTGAAACTTGTGAGTGCAGATCAGGATTCTAGGCCCCCGGATATGAAAAATGTAACAACAGCAATAGAGTCACTGTACTCCAAGCTTCAGTGATGGCAAACTGTTGTGAATTTATCTATGCTGTTTATGAATGTACCTCCCGGAGATGCTCCATTTGTCTCAGTCTATTTACCAACTTAAGCACAGCAAAGACTTCAATTTGCAGGTGTTTATATTGACTTCTGGTCAGAGTAACCTTAGGCATGTTCTGTGAAAGGTATTGATTAATCCCCAGAATATAGATATTTTGAATGGTGATTTAAATAGATGTTTTTCTCAGTTTCACAAATCTCTATTTCAACAATATGGAGTACATGATTTCTGTAACTTCTCTATGGACTTGGAGGCGATTTGATGAGGCAGAACCGAGGCAAGGCGAGGTGGTGGTCCCATCGCCAAAGAGAGGAAAGAACTGAAGTTCTAACAATTTAAGCAATGGGCTGAATTGGAAAGGTTGGGTACAGACTGAATGGCGGTGGTGGGGACCAGGCCCCAGAGGGTATTGAAATGACAGAACCCAATGTTTTGTCAACAATTTTAGTGCCAGGCTGAATTGGAAATGTTTGGTATCGGCTGAATTGAGGCAGTGGGATCCAGGCTCCAGAGCGTTTCAGAGTGATAGAACACAGTGTTTGGATGATGATTTACTGTGCTTAACTGTACCCTGGTTTGAAGAAACATTTTACCATTTCTATATATATTATATAGTTATATACATTAAATATATGGTTAAACAACAATAAACTTGACTTGATTTAAGTACTGGGCCAAACTGAAACAGTTAGGGTGTAAGGGCCTGGGGTGAGGGATTGGCCAGTTTAGCTTGCAGCTCCATGACATTTACTTGGTTCTATGCTGAACTGAATGGTATCTCTTTTATGGACTTCACTTCTGAACACTATTTGCTTGTTTTATTGTTTGCAAAATTTGTTTTTTACTTCTTTGTGTATGACAGTTTTTAAAAATGGATTCTTTTGCATTTCTTTGCTGTGTGGCTGCCTGTAAGGGGACAAACCTCAATGTTGTATAATGTATACATACTATGATAATAAATGTACTTTGAACTTTGGGTGATAGATTGCACATATATTGCCTGGGCAGAGTTATAGAGGGGGTAGATGATAAAGGGGAAGTGAACATGATTTAGGTCCAACACATATCAAGGTGGCTCCCTTTGTAAAGATTACATGTGGCTTGTAAGGAAAGGAGCAAAGCCTTATTTGTTTTTTGCATTTGCCCTTAAACTTGTCTTTTTAGTCAAGGTCATCTTTTCTGTTCTTTAATGCAAAATGCTACTGGCTCTCAACAGGTTACTTCTGTAGATCTTTGACATTTGTTTAACTTTTACATCTAAGCCACATCTTTTTGGCAACTATGCAGTTTCAATGTCACCTGTTTTGGGAGGTTACCTTCATGCTGTTGGTTATATTTTGTGCTCCATGTTCTGCAAACTTATTGGACTGTCCTCTTACAAAGCTGAGGAGTTTCCTCCCTGTACTTATCCACTTTTACATCTCTGTTTGCTCCTTTTTATATTTTCCTGTAAATCTGCATCTTGTAGTAACACTGTGTCCATTTCTCGTGCTCCTGTGCATTGTAGCAATGTGATAGTTTAAACTTTTCACTTTTTTTTATATAGAAGTTGGACTTTATAATTTACGAGGCAAATAACATTCTTGAAGTAGTGAACTTCGTTTTAGTGTATGGTACACTCCCACAAATACTACCAATATTCCCACACTGGAACAGATCACTGAAATCATTATCATACCCCAACTTAGTTGCTGGGCAAGATTATTCCTCAACTTCTCTCTCTGAGCCAAGCATACTTCCTTGATTTCAAATGGCTGGATCACTTAAACTGACTTTTTTTTCCCATACTTAGAAGGCTTCTCCTCTAACTGCAGTTTGATTGACAAAATTGGCCTCTCCTTCAATCATAATTCAACTAACAATATTGATGACTCCTCCGACTAGCTATCTCAACCCCTCTCCAATTGCTGCTCACTAGGCCAGCTCATTTTTCCTGAATGTATTTTGACTGATTAGATCACTTCCTCTGATTGTAGCTCAGTTGACTAAATCACTTCATTTGACTGCGACTTGACTGACTGTGTCACCTTCTCTGACTGTAGTTCACATGACCAGACTGACCCTTTCTTTTATCACGAGTCCTATACTTTATCATCATTGTTCAGTGGTTTAAATGAGTACACACGAGGAAATCTGCAGATGCTGGAAATTCAAGCAACACACACAAAATGCTGGTGGAACGCAGCAGGCCAGGCAGCATCTATAGGAAAAAGTACGTTTGACGTTTTGGGCCGAGATCCTTCATCCCGGCCTGCTGCGTCCCACCAGCATTTTGTTGGTGGTTAAAATGTGTGATTGGTGGTTGACAGGCTTCTTCTCCTTGCTGACTGGCCACAGGTACGTTTCATCGTTATTAACCTGCCATATTGTCCAGGGCTGCTCGGCTGCAATGTGAACTGTAAGAACACTGGAAAAAATTAGCAGCATTTGTGGAAAGGGGAAAAAAGTTCATATTTCAGATTATTTCTTTTGTCTTGGTACCCTTTGACCTGATTTTCCCTCCACAGATCCTACATGATGTGCTATTTTTCCAGCATTTTCTTTTCCATTTCCAGCTTCAAATTAAAAAAAAATACTATCTTGGGTATGTTGGCCATGGCAGCTTTGATCAGTCTACTGTTTCCTCATGAATTGGAAATTGTTTAAATATAGTACAGAACAGTCCAGTAGTTCTCTGCAGACATGTTTTGCTTTGGTAATCACATCTCTCCCCCCCCCCCCCCCCACCCTTCACTGAACCATTGAAAGTCAGGAGAAGTCACTATCTCTCTTCATAGAACAAAGGCAATAAGCACTTTTGCTATACACATATTAATGCATTCTTTTGGCATAATATCTTGGTCCCAAACCAATCTGGAAAATTACACACACAAACACTCTCTCTCTCTCTCCCCCCTCTCTCTCCCCCTCCTCTCTCTCCCTCTCTCCCTCTCCCTCTCTCTCTCTCTCCCTCTCCCTCTCCCTCTCCCCTATAGTTACTAGGCTACTTGGACAACACATTCCAAACATGCAACTTCTATCCACAAAAAGGACAAGGCAGCAGAATCATTGAAACACCACTACCCGCAGGTTCCCCTCCAAGTCTCACACCATCCGACTTGGCAATCAATAGGTATTCCTCCAATGCCACTGGGAACTCGTAATCTAATGCCACTGTTGGAACAAAGCCAGTCGTTCGTGTAGTAGCATCCACACTGGACTTCAAGGCTAGACGTCTTGAGTTTGAATCCAGCCACCTCCTTTCATGCTTTCTACCTGTGCTGGGTGAGTGTCAAGCTAGCAATCTGGCCTCATAAAAGGAAAATAAAGAAATGACAAGGAATGCTGCTCATTGTGCCACAAAGCATGGAAAGGAACAACAACTGTTGGAGCAACTTCACCAGAAGGAATATCATGGGCCATGATGGTGGCAAACCATCACTGGCTGAAGGGAATTGGGGATGGGTAATCAATGCTGGTCTTGCCAGCATTGCTCAAATCCCAGAAATGAATCCGTGTTAGAAAAGACAGGGCGTAACTGATGCAGAATGTTGGATTATGCTCTTTTCTTCCTGGCTCCAGCTGTTAGGTATCTGCCTTGGGTTTAACACTACTGGATCTCCTATTGGCTTTTGGATGGGATCTGGGGTCCATTTTAAACGTCAACACTTCCTCCACATTATCCACCTGTGTAAGACCTAACAGGTCTACCAGCTTATGCTATCCCTGAGGGGGAGGGGGATTTCATTGAAACCTATCCAATATTGAGAGGCCTAGAAAGAGTGGATGTGGAGAGGATGTTTGTGGGGAGTCTAGGAGCAGAGGGGACAGCTTTAGAATAGAGGAACATCCACTTAGAACAGAGATTAGAAGAAATTTCTTTAACTAGAGGATGGTGAATCTGTGGAATTCATTGCATAGATGGCTGTGGAAGCCAAGTCATTGAGTATATTTAAAGCAGAGGTTGATTGGTTCTTGATTAGTCAGGGTGTCAAAGGTCATGGGGAGAAAGTAGGAGAATGGGGTTGAGAGGGATAATAAATAAGCCATGATGGAATGGCGGGGCAGACTCAATGGGCCGAGCGGCCTAACTCTGTTCCTATGTTTTATGGTCTTATTGTCTTATTAACTGGCACTGCTTTTCCATTGTTATTATGTTACATGGACTGGAGTGGGAAACTCTGATGTGAAAAATTTGCCATGGTTTATCAGTTTACTGTTTCTTTTGAGTTATAAATTGTCAAAAGAAAGAACAGAAGTCTGAAGTTCTGATTTCATAGTTTTCCATTGTCATGTAATCTCTTTGTTCAGATATTTTGGGATCAATAAGATAAGCTTAAGGAGGAGTGTTGTGATGTTTTACTATGCTAATGGTTTATAAATGCAGCTGGTCAACATGACATCATTGATGAGGAAACTTAACCATGTTAACAACTGAAATTCAGTGATGTGTACCAGAGATGCATTAAAAGGTGTATTAATAAATTCAAAGCAAAAAATGTGGATTATGTTCAATGGTTTAGATGGAAAGAGTCAAGAAGAGGATTAAATAATGTCACAACCTCAATTTGGCTTTGTTGCACCACATGTCTGTGTCTGTGTATGCAACATTTCCAACATTATCTACCCCATCAGCTCATTATTATCCTATTTATTTTGATGCTAGTTCTTACTCTTGCAACCATTTCTTGCTTACTCAGTGTGACTCCAATAAAATCATGTTTGCTATCCCTTTCTCCGTACCAGTGCCTCTCTCTTTCTACCACACAGAATATGCCATTCTTGCCCTTTGTCTCTCATCTTTAGATTACTGAATGGGTGCATGAAATACTCCCAGCTTGCTTCTATCAAATTGCATTGGCAAATCTGAGGCTTCAAACTTATGAGGACTGTTGAATTGACCTTGAGACTTTGAGAGCAGTATTGACATGGTATCTTGTTTCCTTTCCAAATATTATGACAAACATCTTTTAAATAGATAAACATTTTAAAAATGTCATAACTGCCTCAACAATATCCTTAGGATCAATCAATAAACCAACCAATTGACTAGTAGTATAAGAGCTATTCATTGATCTGTGAAAAGGGATATGTACCTGGGAAATGCATTGCCAAAGGAAATATTGTAAATCGACAAAGCTGGGTAAAACATTTTGTTATTTTCATGCTGTGTAATCCCATGAGTAGAGTGTACCATTAATTACAATATTCATGAATCAATTACATGTACTGCAAAGACAAAGTAAATTGGATGGCTGTAAAGGAATGAATATCTATTTATAAAACATGTATTACTTTTTGTGAAGACAAACAAGGGTCGGACTTTCACAGTGAATGGTAGGGCTCTTGGATGTTTTGTGGAACAGAGTGCCCTATGAGTCCAAGTTCATGGCTCTCTGAAAGTGCTGTCACCAGTAAACAGAGTATTGAAGAAGGCTTTTGTCACACTGGCATTCATCAGTCATGGTGCTAAATATAGAAGTTGGGAATGTAATGTTGCTGTTCAATAGGATATTGAACTTTCAAAGTTCAAAGTAAATACATTATCAAGGTACATATACTTCACCATATACAACCCTGAGATTCATTTTCTCAAGGGCACTCACAGTAGATATAAGAGACACAATGAAAGACTGTGTCCAACAGGACAGACAAGCAACCAGTGTGCAAAGGACAACAAACTGTGAAAATACAAAAAGAGAGAGAATAAATGTAGTAATAATAATAAATAAAAATCAACAACATGGAAAGTAAATCTATAGGTTGTAGGAATGTTTAGTAATGGGGCAAGTGAAGTTATCTGCTCTGGTTCAAGAGCCACACGCACAAAACGTTGGAGGAACTCAGCAGGCTAGGCAACAACTATGAAAAAGAGTGAAGAGTCAACGTTTCAGGCCAAGACCCTTTCTCAGGACTGGAAGGGAAGGGAAGGCTTTAGAGTAAGAAGGTGGGGGGAGGGGAGGAAGAAGTACAAGGTGACAGATGATAGGTGAAACTGGGAGAGTGAAGAGAGGGAGAAAAGCCTTATGGTGGGAGTAATAACTGTTCCAGAAAATTGTGAGGCTCCTGTACCTTCTTCTTGATGGAAGTACAGAGAAGAGAGTATGGCCTGGATGATGGTGGTCCTTGATGATGGATGCTGCTTTCCTGTGACAGCGCTCCATGTAGATATGCTAGATTGTGTGAGAGCTTTACCTGTGATTCACTGCGCTGTATCCACAATTTCCAATCAAGGGCATTGGTATTTCCATACTGGCTTGTGATGCAACCAGTCAGAATACTCTCCATCACACATCTGTAGAAGTTTGTCAAAGTTGTAGCTGACATGCTGAATCTTTGTAAACTTCTAGGAAAGTAGAAGCACTGATGAGCATTCTTTATAAAGGCATTTATACGCTGGGCCCAGAGCAGATGCTCTTAAATGATAACGTCAAAGAATTTAAAGTTGATGACCCTCTTTATTTCATATACCCTGATAAGTACTGGCTCATGGTCCTCCAGTTTTATCCTCCTGAGGTCAATAATCAGCTCCTTTGACATTGAGTGAGAGGGTGTTGCTGTGGCACCACTCCTCATTCTCCCTCCTATATGCTGATTCATCATCACCTTTGGTTTGGCCAATGACACTGGTTGTCATTAGCAAATTTAAATATGGCATTGGAGCTCTGTATAGCTGTACAGTCATAAGAGTAAAGCAAGTAGAGCAGGGAGCTCGGCACGAGCCTTGTGGTGCACCTGTGCTGATAGAGAAGATGTTGTTGCCAATGCAAACTGACTGGGGTCTGCAAATGAGGAAATAAAGGATCCCGTTGCACAATGAGATATTGAGACCAAGGTATTGAATTAATTTTGAGGGGACGATAGCATTGAACGGCGAACTGTAATCAATGAAGATTATCCTCATGTATGCGTCTTCACTGTCTGGATATTCCACGGTTGAGTGAAGAGCCAATGAAATTGAATCTGCTGTTGATCTGTTGTGATGGCAGGCAAACTGAAGTGGATCCAAGTCACTTTTCAGGCAGGAGTTATTTCATTACTGAACTCTCAACACACTTCATTACAGTGGGTGTAGTGCACCTGAATGATAGTCATTGAGGCGGGTTCCATGTTCTTCTTAGGCACATGTATAAATGAAGCCTGCTTGAAGCAGGTGGGGACTTCAGACTGCCAAAGCGAGAGGTTAAAGATATTGGTGAACACTCCAGGCAGATGATCACCATAGGTCTTTTATACTCAGCCAACAAGCCCGTCTGGGCTGGATGCTTTCCGTGGCTTCACTCTCCTGAAGGATTCATTCACATCAGCCTTAGAGACTGAAATCATAGCATCATCGTGGGCTGCTGGAATTCAGTGTTCAGTTTTTGTCACTATGCTATAGGAAAGGTGCTATTAATTTAGAAAGTGTGTAAAGGGGATTTATGAGTTTGTTGTTGAGACTGACTCCTCTTCCTCAGCTGATTTCAGGAGTGAGCTATCTGCACCTGTCACTTCAAAGATGTAAACATGCAATGGTAATGTGCAGTGAAAGAGTTAATTTATGTACCATACCTTAACCTGAGTTTGTGATGGTCACTTCAATCTATTAATGTTGCACTCTGGATATACATTGAATGTTACATTCTAGGGGAGAAAGAAGCTGTTTTGTAATACATGGAAGAAAGCTCCCTTTGGAGATAAACAGTCCATATGAAATTTTATACAATTGGACTTAGTCAGTGCCAGCTTTGACCCTTACCTCTGAATGCAGAATTGAATACTTTGTCTCCCATTAGACCGTCTCTGAGCACATAATACCAGTCTTCCAGATACTGTCTGAGGAGCGTTGCACTATCACAGGTGCCTTCCGAAAGGTGAGAAAATAAAACTGTTAGATCTCAGAGGTAGACAAAAGTGCCCATGGCACCACTGTGAAAAAGAAACAGCAGAATTGTCTCCAATATCTGGCTAATATTTATCCACCATTTGAAATCTCTGAAGCATTATTTGCTCAAAATAACATGAGAACTCGCTATATAAAAAATGGCTGCCATTTTCCCTACATTGGAAGGCTTTAGGATGTTAGAAATCTAAATTAAAATCTACAGATGTTGGAGATCAAGTCAAGTTAAGTGAAATCATTTTTATTATCATTTCCACCATAACTGCTGGTACAGTACATAGTAAAACTGAGACAACGTTTTTCAGGACCATGGTGTTACATGACACATTACAAAAACTAGACTGAGCTATGTAAAAAAAAAAGCACGGAGAAAGCTACACAAGACTACAGTCCTACACAGGCCTGCATAAAGTGCTCAAAAACAGTGCAGGCATTACAATAAATAATAAACAAGATAATAGGGCAAGCTGTCAGTCCAGGCTCTGGGTATTGAGGATTCTGATAGCTTGGGGGAAGAAACTGTTACATAGTCTGGTTGTGAGAGCTTGAATGCTTCGGAGCCTTTTCCCAAACGGCAGGAGGGAGAAGAGATTGTATGAGGGGTGCATGGGGTCCTTCATAATGCTGTTTCCTTTGCGGATGCAGCGTGTAGTGTAAACGTCCGTGATGGCAGGAAGAGAGACACCGATGATCTTCTCAGCTGACCTCACTATCCACTGCAGGATCTTGCGATCCAAGATGGTGCATTTTCTGGACCTGGCAGTGATGCAGCTGCTCAGGATGCTCTCAATACAACCCCTGTAGAATATGATGAGGATGGGAGGTGGGAGATGGACTTTCCTCAGCCTTTGCAGAAAGTAGAGACGCTGCTGGGCTTTTTTTGCTATGGAGCTGCTGTTGAGAGACCATGTGAGGTTCTCCGCCAGATGAACACCAAGAAATTTGGAGCTCTAAACAATCTCTACCGAGGAGCCGTCGATGTTCAGCGGGGAGTGGTTGCTCCGTGCCCTCCTGAAGTAACAACCATCTCTTTTGTTTTGTTCACATTAAGAAATAGGTTGTTGGCTCTGTACCAGATCTGAAACTAAGACAGAAAATGATGGGAAAAAATCTCAGCAGGTCAGGCAGCATTTGTGGAAAAAGAGAAGGTGAACATGCTCATTTCCTAGAACCTTTATCAGAGCAGGGTGTGGTGCTGAGGGGCATGCAAAAAATAATAAGTAACCATCCTGCCGAAGGGTTTCGACCTGAAACATCAACTGTGATTTTTTCCATAGATGCTGCCTGGCCTGCTGAGTCCCTCCATCATTTTGTGTGTGTTACAAGTAATTGATCTGATAGGAATGTTCTGATAAACAACATAAACCTGATGGATTAGAGTGAGACAGATCGTGTCATGAATATGAATAGAAATTTAACCTGATGGAAAAAGATACAAATAACATATAATGAGAACTAGTTTATTGCTGATATAGTAATGATCTGGAACCCATTGGTGGTAAAGGTGGTAGAAATTGAATTACTTAGGACTTCCAGAAGTGAGTTTGATTAGGTACTTGTGGGAAAATCGTTTTTCGGATTCTGAAGAATGAGCCAAGGAATAGGACTGATGGGTTTACTTTATGAGGAGCTGACATTTGTGGAAAGAATGACAAGAGGCAGAGGAAAGAATGGTTTCAAAGTGCAGTGGCTTCAAGTATGGCAGGTTACAAATAGCGCCCATTTAAGTTGAGGATTGAAGGGTATGATGTCAGCAGAGCCCTCCACTGGACAAACGACAGGGTAGAATGTCAATGTGACCTTGGAGGTGTGATGAGTGGAAGTGCCTTTGCATCAGGGGCTTCATTATCCATTAATCCTTGCGACTTGAAGTAAGACATGACCACTGAAGAGCGAGTGGTTTAGTTTTTGCAAAGCAGCACGGACTACTGAGTTAACTACTAGGGAAATGTATGAGAGATGGTCAGTTTGAAACCCCAGATGTCACTTCTTGCTCTTTGGTGTCAATGCATACAAAGTTTCTGGGTGTCAGCATCACTGAAGATCTATCTTGGGCCCAACATATTGATGCAATTACAAAGAAGGCACGACAGCATCTATATTTCATTCGAGTTTGAGGCTACTTGTTTTGTCACAAATGACGCTCACAAATTTATATCAATGTATCGTGGAGAGCATTCTATATGGTTGAATTATCAACTAGTATAGAGGAAAAAGCTGCAGAAAATTGTAAACTCATCCAGCTCCATCATGGGCACTAGCCTCTGTAACATTGAGGACACCTTCAAAACAACAAATTTCATGACATATGCCAGTGATATTATGGTTCTTATTCAAAAGTATCAAATCCAATGTGACATTCATGTTCTCTATAGTTTTCACTTATTTATGGTTTTTTTATTTTTAAAATATCCTTTATTTATGGCCCATTTCCCCAAAGGTGCTTAGAAATGCAGGCAATATAAATTATGAACCTCTAAGCTTTTTAACAAGTTAAGAGTCTGACTTGGAATTTGCTTGGGGTTTGTTGGCCAGTTTCTGGTGAGTCTTTTGAATGTCTTTGGAATGGATGATGGGCATATAAATTAATAAACACATAATTTAGAGGCAGGACTTAAATTAGGCAACCATGCTCCTATCATTTCATAAGATCATTGCTGATTTAATTGCCATCTCAACTTTGCATTCCTTTCTATTCCTGGTAACCTTTCACCTCCTTTCTGATTGATTATCCATCTATTACTGTCTTAAAAATATTCAAGCAGCCTATCTTTAAAGGAATAATTCCACAGACTCCGAACTAAGAGAATAACATTGTACTCTACTTCATCTTTGTCTTAGATAGATGACCCCTAATTTTTAAATAGGGACACCTTGTTCTCCAGATTCCTGCAAGAAGAAACATCCTCAGCACATGCATCCTGTCAAGGCCCTCCAGGACCTTATATGCTTCAGTCACTCTTCCTGTGAATAAAATAATCTGAAATATCTCTCCACTTAGATAATGTACTCATTTTTATATTTGTTCCAACTAGGCAATGAACTATTTCCCTACATTATACTTAATTTACCCTCCCTCTTGACCTATCTATAAACCTTTGTAGACTCTTTACGTACCCTCCCCTTTCCAACTGACTTTTCTGTCATCAGCAAATTCAGCAATTATACCTTTGGTGCCTTCTTCCAAATCATTTATGTAAATTATAAAAGTTGTGGCCCTGGTCACTCTCCTTGTGGCACACCACTCTTGCCAATCAAGAAAAGACTCATCTATGGAGCAACAAACAATCTTCTGGAGAACTCAGCAGGTTGAGCAGCAACTGTGGGGGAAGTAACTGTCAATGTTTCTGCTCACAGCCTTACATCAGGATAGTGCAACCAGATATAGGGTGATGATGCAAGGTTTCAACTTGAAACATAGACAAGTTCTTTATTCTTCACAGATGCTGCTGGACCTGCTCAGTTCCTTAAGCAGATTTCAATATCTTCTCTCTCTTGTGTCTCAAGACTTATTTATGCTTGTTCTCTATTTTCAGTCAGACAGCTAACCTTCTATTGATGCCAATATGTTACTATCTACATTACATTTTTTTTAATCTCCCACAGTAAACGTTTGGTGTGACACCTTAACAAATGCCTATAACTGGTTATCCTTCATCCATGCTACATGTTACATCTTCAAAGAACTACAATTACTTCATCAGACAAAATTTCCTTTCACTAACCACGTTGACTTTGCCTAATTCCCATGATTTATTTTCTCAGTGTCCTGCTATAGCATTGTAGTAATAACTTCCAACATTGTCCTTCAGGCAGGTATTCAGCTAACTGCTTTCAGTCTCCTTCCTTTTTTGAATACAGTATTTACATATGCTATTTTACAATCTAATGGAATTTAAGAAAATTAATAGCAATGTATTTACTATCTCTGTAGTTGTTTCTTTTAAGTTCATCAGGAAGAAAAGATTTATCAATCCAAGTGCTTTGAAATAGCTCTCTAAATTACCTTTTCAATTGATCAACCATTGCTTGCTTCCGTTTATTAATTCCCTATAATCACTTCTCCGAGACTAACACTCACTTTAACTCTTTCTGAAACATCTTTAGAAAATCTTACTGTATTTGATATTTCTGCCAAGCTTTATTGTGTATTCATTTTTTTCCTTTTGCTCTTTTAGTTTTATTTTGCTGTTTTATTTACTTGCCTTGTACTTAGGCAATAATCTGTTTTTTTAACTTGTGAATTTTCTTGGAACTTTATTGGGATTTGTTGGTCAGCTTCTTTGTTGTAATGTCTGTGGGATGGTTGATAGACATATAAGTTAACAAAAACATAAAGTTAAATTCCTTTGCAATTTTCTTTCTTACTGGAAGGTATCCATTCTGTTTTCTGAAATATCACTAAAATGTCTGCTTGTCATCTTGACTGATCTTTTGAAATAATCTGCCAGTTCATTTTTAGCTAATTCCATTTTCATTCCTTCTTGTAGCCCTTATATTCTATCATTTTATGGTGGTTGCTATCTAAAGTGCTTTTCTAACAAGATTATCGATTAATGCTATCACAGTGCACAATGCCAGCAGTAGAATCATAGACAAGAGTCAAAGCTGATGAACTCAGCAGTCCAGGCAGCATCTATGAAAAAGAGTAAACAGTTGACATTTTGGGCCAACACCCTTCATCAGGATTGGAAAGGAAGAGGAAAAGTCAGAGAAAGACGGTGGGGAGAAGGAAGGAAGAAATACAAGGTGGTAGGTAATAGGTGAAAATGGAGGGGGTGAAATAAAGAGCTGGGCAGATGATTGGTGAAAGAGATAAAGGGGGAATCTGACTGGAGAGGACAAAATACATCGGAAGAAATGGAAGGGGAGGAGCACCAAAGGGAGGTGATGGGCAGGGAAGGAGATAAGTTGAGAGAAGGAAACTGGAATGGGAATGGTGAAGGAAGGGTAAATATTGGAAGTTCAAGAAATTGATATTCATAGCATCAGTTGAAGCTACCCAGATGGAATGTCAGGTGTTGTTCCTCCAACCTGAGTGTGGCTTCCTCATAGCAGTAGAGGAGGCCATGGACTGACATGTCAGAACAGGGAATGGGAACTAGAATGGAAATGAGTTGTCACTAGGAGATCTTGTTCTTTTGTGGCAGATAGAGCAAAAGTGCTTGGCGAAGCAGTCTCCCAATCTACATTGGATTCACCAATATACAGGGGGGCCACATTGGGAGCACTGGACACAGTAGCTGATCCCAGCAGATTTGCATATGAAGTGTTGTCTCTTCTGGAAGACTGGGGACCTGAATGGTAGTGATGGAGGAGGTGTAGGGGCAGGTGTAACACTTGTTCTGCTTGCAAGGATAAGTAACTGGAGGGAGATCAGTGGGAAGGGATGAGTGAACAAAGAAGTTGCATAGGAGGCTGCACCAATGCAGTCATCGATGTAGCATAGGGAGAGTTGGGCAGTGATTCCAGTGTAGGCTTGGAACATGTTCCTTTGACTTTCCACTGATCTTGCCTAGCCTGTTGAGTTCCTCCAGCATTTTGTGCGTGTTGCTTTGGATTTCCAGCATCTGCAGATTTGCTTGTGCTTGTCAAAGCTAATGAGTTTGTTTTTGCTGTGATATAAGCTGATTGACTAAAGTAACTCTACATTGCTGTGTCACGAGTCTACGTAGTCAAACTGCTCCTCTCTTATCTTTCCTCATAGTAGGTCGGATGATGTTACAGTTTAGTATAGGCAGTATACTGTTCCACTGCTAAGGGAGGTATATATTAAGCAGCTGCTGTTGCTTTTCAGGAATGAATCTAGGTTTTGTCAGAGTGAAGTTGATGGCTGTATGTGAGAAACATTTGCTGATTCTCACAAACTTAGAAAGTTCTTCTAAGTTGCACTTTCCAGGTAGGAGTAAGAAGCTTGAAATCTGTGCCTCCTGTCTATTTTCTATATACCTTGAGCACTTCCAAGTGAAAAGGCAGGCAGAAAGATAACTTTTTTATTCATCCATTAGATTTGTGACTGTCAAGTAAGGCCTGCATCTATTGCCAATTCCTCATATTACTTGAAAAGGTGGCCTTGTTGCCCTTGTGGTGAAACTCAGTCCTTGAGCTGACATGTTCACTTTGTATTTTAATCCTTTAATTTTCCCCTGAGCAGCAGAGCTTTGTTGTGACAAATTACAATTTCTAATACGTTTTCTATTCTGTACGGTTTTGTAGTTCCAATTGTGGAGAAAATAATTCTCAAAGAAGATGTTCTAAAATTATGAGTAATTAAGCTACAGGAAATTCTGGAAATTGTATGAAGTTAAGTAGTGCTAATGCAAGGTGAAGCAGAATTAGCATTTTGGCTCAAATGCTCTGTCCCAACCGACCTAAAATATTATCAGTTTGTTGTTCCTCAGATGCTGTTTGATCTGCTGAGTATTTGTTTCCATTTTAGTTTCCAAGCATGCAAAGCTAACGTCAACTTTCATTGCAAAATTAGGCTAGGTACTGCCCCTTGAACCCTGCTAAAATCGAGTGAAATTTTACTCAATAATCATTTGTGATTTTTGAAGATAATTATTGCAGTGTCCTGGACTCTCTTACTCATACTTCCCAGGTTTTCAGCCTGTTTGCATGTAACAGAGGTTGATTTTTGGGAATGGGTTGCAGCTGGTTGATATTACAGCACATTTAAATTACCCTTGAAATGTGGAGAACTTGACGAGAATGTGCCAACCATAATGTCTCTGGAAACAGATGGGGTAGATAAAAATAGAGCATATTTTAATGTTTAACTTGAGGACACATTGCTTTTGTAGTCAACTTTGATCACTTAATCATTAGTGACACTGCTGTGCCTTCTGACAAAGCAGCTACTGAAATCATCAGTTCCCTTGCCTAGCTCCTGGTTCCATATGAAACATTCATATGTGTCATCTGCCAGAAGGTTTATATAAGGGGTGGATCAAAGAGAGAGCATACCACTCAGATATGGAAGCATCACTGAGGTGCTGTAGGGAGCTTGCACTATGGGACCATAGCATCTGAGGAACCAGGAGTGATGACAGCACCCCTCTATATTAACTATGCTGTACTTTCAGCTCGTCATAATGGCTGGGACTGTACTGCTCGCCTATTACTTTGAGTGCACAGACACCTTCGAGGTGCATATCCAGGGGTTCTTCTGCCAGGATGCTGACCTAATGAAACCCTACCCAGGACCAGAAGAAGACAGCTTCATCCCCCCAATCGTCCTGTACTGTGTGCTGGCAGCAGTTCCTACCATTGTTGTAAGTAACATAAACTACACTATGCAGTGCTCTATAATTCCCCTCAAACTCTCCCTGCTTGTCACTTTGAGTTTCCTTCCTACCCTCGAACAACTCTTCCTACAGAACCGTACCTCTCTCTCCCATCTCTGCTCAACCCTCTTTCTTATTTCCCTCCCTCTTTTCAGTTGACTCAGAAGGATGTTATACCCTTTGGAAATTATTTCAGTTCGGAACACAGCGTATAACCTTGGTGTATCCATATAATTTTTTAAAATTTCCTGGAAAATTTCCTGAACTAGTCTTGGTAATGCATTGAGTTACTGTTTGAAATTCAACTTAAAATGAAAAATTATGCTACCATCCTTCCATAGCTAACTCTGTGTGTGGCTGATGGTTTTGTTTGCATGCCCGTGCTTTTATGTCACTCTCTGATAAGCTAACTGCTGCTGCCCTGTGACTGGTAAAGAAACTGCAGTGGTTTCATTGAAGTAGCATTCCATTCGATGCTTCTGTCATTCCCTCATATTCTCACACCTATTTGCCTTTTACTATATGTGAACAGTGTACTTGGTAAAAGTGACCGACAGATAGAGAGAAGTGAATTCACATTGTATCTTGTAATCTAGAAATTCACCATGTTTTAATTTGAATGAACAGCAAATTTAAAAATTGATTCTTATTTACTTCTCTACAATTTTAAGCTTTCTCCATTGTCATTAATGCATTAACCCAATCAATTAAAATCACATATTCCAGCTAAGTACAACAACTCTGTGATATCATGTTGATGAAGGACCCTCAGTCATTTCTCTCCACATTGGAACAATTACACTGGACAGCAAAGATTTTGCTTCCTGTATACTTTTGGGTGTATCTTATGGATTTGGGCTGCTGCCCATGAAAACTACCATGAAGTTTCCCTATCACACACCATTAAAAGAAAATTTACCTCTATTTGTTATTTCAATTCATAATTCAAGTCAATTAAAATGTTGCCTATAATGTAAACTGAAAAGTTTTCTATCTTGTCTAGGCATGCCCTGGCATGCTTAGGCAGGATGGATGCTGCATGGCAGGAGAGGTTCTATGAAGTCCATAGATTTCCATGAAGGATTTTGATATTTGAGACTGATGTTTCCCAGAATAACTGATGCCAAAGTCAAGGAACTCATTTCTGTTGGTCCATAAATCAAACAGATCATCAATGATAGGCAATTTGAAGAACTTCTTGTGGGACTGGGGAAAATCGCATGGAAGGCATTCAAGGACGTTGTTGAAAGTTCTCTTAGCAACTACGGAGCACCAAACTACCTGCAGCTAGTTGGCAACTTGCTTCAAGCATACAAAACCATGAAGTACAACATGTCACTGAAGAATCATTTCTGCATTCCCATCTTGGCACTGTCAGTGACGAGCATGGTAAAAGGTCATGGAGAAGGGGTATCAGAGCAAATGGAATCCATCAATGCTGGCTGATTATTGTTGGACAGTGAAGCAAGAAGTTGCAGGCACTGAGTAGAAATAAAAATCATCAAATAAAAACATTTTTAGCTTAGTTGAACTATTGCAGAGGCAAATCAGCACTATTATCCAATTAAATGCATTATATTCAATAGAAGTTAATTTCTTGATTTTCCAAATCCCTACATGATACAAATAGTCTGAAATTATATTTGTGTTCAGCTTTCAAGGGGTCTATCACAAACAAAAGCAAAAAAAAATTCTGAGGAAACAACACTTGCGAAAAAAAGTTGTTGTCCAGTGTTATCACCGAGCTAATAAAAAAATATCTGATGAAATGGTGGAGCAATTGCTTTCATTCCCAAAACAATGGCATTTTCCAGAAGATCTATCCCCTTTTGTTGTAATTTCAGAAATATTTTGGAAGACCAGAGTCTAAAAGCTATGTGACACATCTCCTGTTTGAGGAAATCAGGCAGAAGCCCAATTAAACACATACTCGACCAGACTTGCCATAATTTCCAGGTGAAATTATAACTATTATGAAATTGAACTAAGTGTTTTCATGCACAGCTGGCATTAACTATCATGTAACTTAAGGTTTTCTTAAGGGAAAATTTTGCCTGATGAACCTGTTGGAATTCTTTGAGGAGATTACATGTAGGATAGATAAAGGGGATGTAGTGGAAGTTGTATATTTGGGCTTTCAGAAAGCCTTTGATAAGGTTCCACATGTGAAGCTGCTTACCAAGTTAAGAGCCCATGGAATTACAGGAATGTTGCTGACATGGTTAGAGCTTTAGCTGATTGGTAGGAGGCAGCAAGTGGGAATAAAAGGATCCTTTTCTGGTTGGTTGCCAGTGACTAGTGGTGTTCTCCAGGGGTTGGTGTTGAGACCACTTCTTTTTATGCTGTATATCAATGATTTAGATGATGGAATAGATGGCTTTATGCCAAGTTTGAAGATGATACGAAGATTGATGGAACAATGTTGAGAAAACAGGTAGACTGCAAAAGGACTTGGACAGATTAGGAGAATGGGCAACAAAGTGGTAGATGAAATACAATGTTGGAAAATGCACGCTCATGCACTTTGGTAGTAGAAATAAATTTGCAGACGATTTTCTAAATGAGGAGAAAATCCAGGAATCTGAGATTCAGAGGGACTTGGGCATCCTTGTGCAGAACATCCTAAAGGTTAACTTGCAGGTAGAGTGGGTAATGAGGAAGACAAATGCCATGTTAGCATTCCTTTCAAGAGGTCTAGAATAGAAGAGCAGAGATGTGATGCTGAGGCTTTATAAGGCACTGATGAGGCCTCACCTTGAGTATTGTGAACAGTTTAGGGCTCCTCGTCTGAGAAGACATATGCTGGCATGAGAGAGGGCTCAGAGGAGGTTCGTAAGGATGACTCCAGGAATGAAAGGGTTATCATATGAGGAACATTTGATGGTTCTAGGTCTGTCCTCGCTGGAATTTAGAAGTATCATGGGGAATCTCATTGAAAACCTTTTGAATGTTGAAAGGACTAGACAGAGCAGATGTGGAAAGGATGTTTTCCATGGTGTGGGAATCTAGAACAAGAGGGCACAGACTCAGGATAGAAGAGCGTCCATTTAAAACAAAGATTGGGAAAAATTTCTTTAGCCAGAGCGTGGTAAATTTGTGGAATATGTTACCACAAGCAGCAAAAAAGGGCCAGGTCATTGGGTGTGTTTAAAGCAGAGCTTGATAGGTTCTTCATTAGACACAGCATCAAAGGTTACAGGGAGAGGGGCCGGGGAGTGGGGTTGAGGAGGGGAGAAATGATTCAGCCATGACTGAATGGCAGTGCAGACTCATTGGGCCAAATGGCCAAATTCTACTCCTTTGTCTTACGGTCTTAAAACACTCTGGTGCCAGCTGCACATCCTATGCCATCAATCTGAGTGCAACACCATTTTCTGCCCTTAACAATACAAACGGGAGCTTCAGACTGCAATGGCCAGCCATTGTAGACCAATTCCAGTAGAACTGGAAGCACCTCACACTACATTGTTGCTTTTACTATTAGCTGAGGACACACTGCTGGCATTGAGAGACTTGTTTGCAAAGCCCACAGTGTATGCTGAAAAAAAACAGGGATTATTGTCTTTCACAGCTGTTTAATTGTTGCTTCACTGGTTAGATTGCTGATAGCATTTCATTACTGGAGGCACAGTATGATAATGACCAGCCACCAGTATTGGGGGAACTCAAGGCAGCCAACAAAGATATGTCATCTGTGAAGAGCAGAATAAGTAATCATAGAGATTCCATCATGGTATCGTACCTGAGCCTCTCTGATCAACAGAGCTTTCCCTGGGTCAGGCTTACCTAGGCTGGAATCATTGAGTGATATGGCAAGTTCTCTGCCCATTACACAATGCAGGTCAAAGTAACAATGCAGTTTGCCCTCAGCACTGCCTCAGAGACATCATCTAGCCTCAGGTTTCCCAGGGAAAATAATTATCTACTTTAGAGTTAGTGCCCACCAGGTAACATCTAAAGCATTGGGTTCTGCCTGCATTGCAGAGGGCAATCAGCCACTCTCTGCACTCATATGCCTACAAGGACGCACTCTTAAAAACAACAGACGTCTCCTCAACAGGAAAAGTTTCGACATTTTCATTATGGTTGTGGACCACAAGAAGAGCTTCCTAATGGTAATGATGTAAGATCTTGACGTGAAACATCAACGGGCCACTTCACTCCATAAATGCTGCATGATCCATTGAGTTCCTCCAGCTCCTTTGTATGATGCTCCTGGTGTCCAGTAACTGCAGTTTCTTAATGGGAAATACTTGTTTCAAGCAAATGCTCACCATTTATTTATTTATCTATCTGTCTATCTATCTATTTTATTTTATTTAACCTTAGCCTAATCACAGGACAATTTTCAATAGCCAATTAACCTATTAACCAGTATGTCTTTGGACTGTGGGAGGAAACTAGAGAACCCGGAGGAAACCAATGCAATCATGGGAAAAATGTACAAACTCCTAACAGACGGCACCAGAATTGAACCCCAAACTCCAGAAAGCCCCAAGTTGTAATAACATCACACTAACCATTACGCCACCATGGCGCTCTTTCATTCTCTTGGAGAACAAGCTATCAGACATTTTTGGGGACCAACAATGCTCTCTCTGACCACTGCAGCTGTGCATAGATAAAGTGAGAGTAATGCAAACCACCAGAGCCATGGTGGAAGATGCAGTTATTTCCCGATTCTCCAGACTGTACAGTCTCTGAGAGACACCCTACAGTACGCACAGTTACTACAGATTCTCCATCCTTGTGTGCTGTCTGCTGCACAACCCAGCAACCAGTGCGTGGGTCATAGAGTTGGTGGAGTACAGGGTCAGAGGTCATGAGAGTGAGAGGTTGAGTGATGTGCTAAACTGAGTGATATCCTACTGGGAATTGTGCCAGCTCAGTCTTAGCACATTTTACTTTGTGTGAAGCATCTCTTCAGAGTTTTATTGATCTCTTAGGCCAGTTGTGTAATCCTTTCAGAATATGGCCTTTAATTCTAAATGTTATGGCGATTTAGTGTGGCAAAAATGGATAAAATTCAGTTTTTAATCCCATATTTATTGATTTGCTGCTTCCTTCTCCATACAAAAAAGAATGGCTGTAGCTTATATTGAAAACTACCATCTATAAATTTGCTGACGATACAACGGTTGTTGGTAGACTCTCAGATGGTGACGAGAGGGCATACAGGAGTGAAATATGCCAACTAGTGGAGTGGTGCCGCAGCAACAACCTGGCAATCAATGTCAGTAAGATGAAAGAGCTGGATGGGTAAGATGAGTAAGATGAAGGAAAACATACCAATCCTCATAGAGGGATCAGAAGTGGAGAGAGTGAGCAGTTTCAATTTCCTGGGTGTCAAGATCTCTAAGGATCTAACCTGGTCCCAATGTATTGATGTAGTTATAAAGAAGGCAAGTCAGCGGCTATACTTCATTAAGAGTTTGAAGAGATTTGATATGTCAACAAATACAGTCAAAAACTTCTATAGTTGCACCATGGAGAGTATTCTGACAGGCTACATCACTGTCTGGCATTGAAGAGGGGTCTACTGTACAGGACTGAAATAAGCTGCAGAGGGTTGTAAATCTAGTCAGCTCCATCTTGGGTACTAGCCTTGAAAGTACCCAGGACATCTTCAAGGAGTGCTGTCTCAGAAAGGCAGCGTCCATTATTAAGGACCTCCAGCACCCAGGGCATGCCCTTTTCTCACTGTTACCATCAGATAGGAGGTACAGAAGCCTGAAGGCACATAATCTGCCATTCAGGAAGAGCTTCTTCCCCTCTGCCATCCGATTCCTAAATGGACATTGAACCCTTAGCACTACCTCACTTTTTTAATATACAACATTTCTGTTTTTTGCACATTTTAAAAAAATCTATTCAATATACTTATACTGTAATTGATTTACTTATTTATTTATAATAATCAAAAAACATTATTATTTATTTTTTCTCTTCTGAATTACGTATTGCATTGAACTGCTGCTGCTAATTTCACTTCACACGCCAGTGATAATAAACCTGATTCTGATTCTGATTCTGATTCTGAAATTATAAAAATGATATAGGAGATGATACTGATACATATTTCATTTTGATTAGAGTGGACAGAGAACAGGTAAACAGCGAAGCCCAGCTTCCCTGTAAGTACAATGGAAATTAAATCCAGGGGGATCTGTCAAGTATGGGAGAAGATGTGAAGTGATTGGATCACAGCTTGGAAGTGTAGGGTCAGAGATTATGTGGGCAAAAGGTTGGGAGGAGTATTCAGTTATTTTGGAGGAGGTTGTCTGAATTGGAAATGGGATGTCTGTGTTGGTGGGGATTAAAGTTAATCAAGGGTGAGGGAATTTTGGGCCTGGGCTTTAAAAAGGTTTGGAAAGACTGGGTGGAGTAGAACATTGGAGGCTGGGATGAGGGTCGCTGTGGGAAAATTGGAGAGCTGGGATGGAGTAATCAGAGATTGGTAGGGAAACAGGAGTTTAAGAGTTGTGAATGTAGTGGTGGGTTGTGGTGTCAGGGACCTAAGGAGTAAGGGTGTCAGAATTTATGGATTGGGGGGATTCAAGCATCAGGGTTGAGGAAATCAGATCATGGAATTGAGGGGGTCAAGAGATGACATTTTGGTGGAGAGTCAGAATCTTTTGAGTTTCAGTTGTTCCAACTGAATGAGGTGAGCAGACCAGACTGTCCTTCCATTACCATTTCCCCTGCATTTCTGCCCCTACTTTAAATGGCAACAGGAAAAGAAAGGGTCACTTTATTTCCTAACTGACTGAGTCTTGGCCATCCACCAAGAAGACTATTTTATCCCTTTTTTTTGGTATCTTTACGAGTAAAACAGATAATTGAAAACAAAAAACCCCAATGTCATTTTTCATAGCTTGTCACCAAGAGATGAATGTACAATTCCTGTGAACCTCTGGTCATCTCAGAAAATTAACTACTTGAGCTGGAGTTGTCACTGTTAGTCTCCATTGGGAGTTATTCCTGTCTCTCGGTATCACAGGTTCACCAGCAAAATGGAATATTCCCTACTCCTGTTTGTCATTAAGGAATCTTTGCAGAAGCACAGTTGTGAAGGGAAACATCTCTACTGCATCAAATCCAATAGGAAATCTGTTGCTGACACATCACACCTACTGGGGTTTGAATGAGTTCTGACATCTGACAACTCTAGTACTCATGTGAAGGAGAGTGAAAATGTTATGAGTTTATGGTAGGAATACTTGGTAAGTTTCAAAACAGTTCAAAATAAAAGGAATTTTTTCATATATACTTCTTGATTTCACTCTAAGGGCAGCCTGAACGGTTTTATAGCCAATTAAATACTTATAGAGTGCAGGTCACGTGCCAAGTTTGCACATAGCAAGCTCCCACAAACAGCAGAGTAACAATTACTACTGAGGACGATGAGATATAAACATTACCTGGACACTGGAATAACTCAGTTGACTCTCTCCCTCTGGGTGTCAATACCTCGGAAGATGTATCCTGAGCCCATCGTCTCAAGTAGCTTTTTACGGATGCACTATGGAGAACATTCTAATTGGTTGCATCACCATCTGTGATGGAGGGCCCTCCGCATCGGATCGGAAGGAGGTGTAGCGATTTGCAAACTCAGCCAGCTCCATCATGAGCACTAGCCTCCCTAACATTGAGGATATCATCAAACAGCAATGCCTCAACTAACAGCATTAAGGACCACCATCACCCAGGACGTGCTGTCTTCTAATTACCATCAGAGAGAACGTACAGGAGGCTGAAGACACACACTCAAAGTTTTAGGAACAGATTCTTCTTTTCCACCATCGGATTTCAGAATGGACAATGAACCATCCCACATACTATGCAATAGTGGATTTTGGTTAATTGGGCCATCGGTTAATCGGGGCAAACCCTTATTTGGAACAACTCTTAAAGAACAAAAACTAATCAAGAAAATAGCTGGGATTCCCTTCTTTTATTTGGGACACAATGCCACTTAATTGTGCAGGAGACTGTTGCTGAACAGTTTCAAACTAGACCAAGTTGTATGCACTTGCATGGCTATTAGATATTACGCTGTGCTTAGAGCGAGCAGTTTAAATAGCATCAGTTGTGTGTGTTTGTGTTCAAAAAGCAGTGAATTTTGTCACTGATAGTTGGCAACATATAAGCAGGAAGGCAATTCAGAACAGTTTTGCTCACTGTGGTTTCAAGCATTCAGGCTTGGAGATGCCAGAAATGGCTGGGAATGAAAATGAAACAATTTCACTACTTCTATGAAGAATTTGAAGATATTGAAAATCATCTAGAATATTACCATGATAATGAAGATTTGAAGGATTCAATTGTCAATAGCAATGTATATGGGCAGTCCATTATCTACATTAGGAACTGACTTTGTTGATTTATAGTCAATCAAAAGAACACAGCAGATGAATTTCTCTGTCAATAACTATTAGCTATAAGAGAAATAAAAGCCAACATGTGCAAATCAGGTGTCTCCAAGATAATATTTTTACTCCAACAATACCAATTAAGGCAGTCAAAATTTAAAGTTTACTTTAAAAAAAGTACAGAAAAAGTTTGAAATACTTCCTTGGAGTATTTTTCAAGACTCGGGCATCTCTAGAACATATGAATTAATGAAGCATCTCCATTGTTACGTCAGGATGTTGCTCCGTCTACTCATGCTCAACGGCTAAGCGATGTTATGTCATGCTTAAATTTAGAGAAGATTCATTGTTCAATTTCTGAATCAAGACAAGATTTTCTAACATTGTGGGGAACTTTTTGAATTATTTTCGAAATCTTTGATTTGTTATCAAGTGCAGATGTTGGCTAATAATATGTTTTACTATATGATAAGGATTTTTTCCCCCTTTTTTCTTTCTTTACCAAACAGCTTTTCTTGGTAGTGGGTTTAGATTTTTTTTTGTAAAATAAAATTATTACTTTTCAATATTATGATTCAATTTAATTTACTTGAATATTGGGTAATGAGACTATAAATGTGCTTCAGATATATTGTAATTGATATGTGATATATATCCTCCTGTACTCTGTATTCTTCTTTGTAAGAAATCAATAAAAATATTGAAAAAGAAAGAATAGCTATTAGGAACTAATACTTGGTTGTATAATACCATAGAGGTATTTGTAGTGTTCTTATTTGTTCTGTATGTCATTTAAATCAATCATTTGTGACTCAGTTAAATAGTAGTTTTTCTTTTTTATATCATTTTAACTATTTCCATGAAATTTTGGCTAATTGGGGCAGCCACTTAATTGGACCAAAGTGTATTGGTCCTGATGTGTTCCAATTCATTGAAATCCACTGTATATATTTCTTATTGTAATTTATAGTATTTTTAAGTATTGCACTGTACTGCTGCTACAAACAACAAATTTCTTGACATATGTCAGTGATATTAAACCTAATTCCGATTCAGATTATCTCCAAAATGTGCCATGGTTCTCTAAAATGTGAATGAGGGCATGATGCAATGGTTAACACTGCCAACGTTGCCAGCAAAATACAACAGAACTCCCTTAGTATTGCACTAAAGCATTAGACTAGAGTTAGATGGAAATCCATGACAGTTCAACTGAGAAACAAATGTGTAATACAATGAGGCATAACACTGCTTGACCCAATCCAGCAAACTGAAGGTGGCTGAACCCGTTATTTGCAAATGCCTTTTTGTTATCATCTTTAGTTGCCTCCAAGTCTTGTTGTAACAGTTCTGTCACTGGCCTAGATAAGCTTTTGTTGCAAATTTTCTTAAGGTCTGTAGTCTCTGAGGGGTTAGAGACTTGATGGAACAAGTTTGATAATTAGCATTTTCCTCAAACAAACTTTGGATCCTTCTTGTAAAATTTTGCATAATGTACTATTTTGAAGACATAGCAGTGCTTAATTAAATATTAATGTGCATTTATATCTTTAATGCTCCACAGATTATTATTATTACAGGAGGAGAGTAGAAATTGCTTAAGACTTCTGTGTTGTTCTGCATTCTGTAATCCCTCCTTCATAGAAAGTGCCTTTGGATCAAGGATGATTTGCTTCACTCTGGTTTTGTGGGTTGTGAACACGTCAATGAGGACAAGCTGGGAACTGTGGACTCTGACTCAGACGGGCAGGAGGTGTCTGATTTGGTGGGTTAGTGAGGTAGTGCACTACATCTCTGTGCACTCAAGGTTCTGAATAGCTCCCAAATGCTCTTTTGCCATTTTGAACAGTAACAGGATTCCCTGGAGTTGCTGAGCATTTTACACTTCTTCAAGGAAACTTTGAGAACATGCCAGAATCATTTGCTCTCTCCATTAAGCTGTGTCTTGATATCATGAAGCTTTGAGCAGAATGGGTTTGTTGGAAATTCAAATATTGGGATTTCAAATAATGTGACTTACCCATGCAATAAGGTACTCAGTGGTCCTGGGAGAGGATGCTGGCATCTGTTTAAAGTTCAGATTCAAAGTACGTTTACTACATTATACAACCTTGAGATTCATCTCCTTACAAAAGAATGAAAACCTGAAAAAGAAGACTGTCAACCATCCAACGTGCAGAGAGAGAGAAAGAAAAAAAAAACAAATTGTGCAAACAATAAAAATAAGCAAGTAGTAATCAGAAAAAAAGTGAGTCCACAGACATGAAGGCTGGAGCAGGTCACAGGCTCAGTCCAGTGCAGAGCCAAGTAAATGTCGTGAAGCAGCGAACAGAACTGGCTCGACCCTCACCCCTGGTCCCAACACCCTGCCTTTCCAATCTGATTCGACATTTAAATAATCTAAACATTGAGTAATTTCTCACTGTAGGACTTGGGCCCTGTCAATTCGATATGTTCAGGGCCTGGGCCCCACCATTATTCTGCGACCTGTACCCAACCTTCCCAAATCAGCCTGGTGCTCAGATGGATCAAATCTCAGGTCTTTCCTCACTCTCAGTTTTGGTGGATGGGCACTGCCTCTGCTGCCCCAAATCTGCCTCGCCTCCGCTCGCCTCTGTTGTTTGTAGTGCAGAAATTTTACCAATATTATGAAGTATTTAGTTGTATTCTTTGTTTTGTTTTCCCTCGATAAATAGTCACTGGGCTTCACCGGTGCCATTTTAAACCAGTTGATTTGGAAGCAGCATTCATGGCATCTCTTTGATGAGGTGGTTCATTTGGTGGGGTTGGGATCACTACTGCCTGATGGATCATGAACTTCATGCTACATTCATTCTGAGGTTTTGATATTTATTAATTTCCTCAGGTGGCCAATGGCTGTGCTGACCTATCCAAGTTGATAATAAGTTTCATCATTGATGCCTGCCTTCTCTGATAGATGACTCTCAAGTTATAGCATGGTCCATGTTTTCTGGTGTCTTGTTGTGGGCCTTTATTGTTAGAGGGCAGTGTTACACACTGTGGCTTATTTTGTCTGCATCTGCTGCTCAGTGACTGAGGTCAGAGGATAGATTCTGAAGTAGAGATCGCATAGATTGGCCTACTTGGCCCTTACCCTGTGGATTGGCTTTACTCCAACAGGAAGTTTTCAAAGTTGAGATGCAGCATTGCAAGAAAGATTAAGAAATGGATTGAAGATGCAACCTTTCTAGATCAGTCTGAGTGATAATTATGACAGTCAGCAAAAGTGGCCTCATATCTTTGCCTTCAATTGAATCAAGCAGATTCCCTATTTACTGCACCGGTTACTCTAAAGTCTCCTCTGTGTGAGATTTGTGGTTGTTGATCGTCGGACACACCCATAACAGTTGTATTTTGTTGACTAAAGCCTCGTACAGAAAAAGAATATTTATTCCTCTTGTGCAGAAAATAAAACCCAGAGAGCTCTGATTCACAGCTCGCTAAACAAGTTTTTGGAATGAATTAACCATTAAGGCACTAATGCATGTTGAGATTTGTTGCATTGTAAGGTGAGTATTGTTAAATAAAATTTGACACAGTCACAGAAGGAGACTTTGGGAATGTTTACCAAGTGCTTGGTCAAAGACACAGGTTTTTAAAAAATGTCTTAAAGAAGGTTAGTGAGGCACAGGGAAGTACAGAGAAAGAATTTCAGGGTTCAGGGCATTGGCAGCTGAAGGCATGGCTGCTTATGGTGAGGCAATGAAATTGCCAGAGGAAACCCACACGGTCACAGTAAGAATATTTGGAATTTTGTACTCTACGAAGCTGCATCATTATGTATATTCAAGGTAGAGATGGAGATGCTCAGATCATGGAAATAAGGTTACAAAGAGGAGTGATGTTTAGACCAGCCACATTAATTACATGTTGGAGCAGCTTAGAGGGCAATGTGACCTGCTAATATTCTTGCTTCTTCTATCCTTGTCTTCTTACAAAAGAACAGAAGGAATAGAATCAGGAGTAATTGTGGCTTATCTATGCTTCAAGTGAACTTCGGTGTCCTATCTCCTTATCTTCCATTATCCTGAGTTTCCAAAAATATATTGATCTCACATTTGAGAATTGACATCCAGCACCTCTGGTGAAGAGAACTTCAAAAATGTACAACTCTTTAAGTGAAGAAATTCCCTTACATTTCTTTACCTTAAATTGTTGACCCCTTACTCCTGAAATGTGCCCCTAATTCCAAACTTTACCACCTCAGGTGGTACCTTGTTGTCCATCCCTTTCAGAATCTCAAGTGTATTGATGAGATCACCTTTTAGTTTATTACATCCCTTGTGCACAGTTCATTCAATTCATCTTGCCATAGTTGATAAAGTCAATTATTTACAATTTTAATAGTCTGCCTTATACAGTGTATGTTGCTTCATTGCAGATTTTCATCGGTGAGATTTCAATGTATTTTATAAAATCGACAAGAGAAAATCTGCTCCGCCAGGAGAAGACCATCGTAACAGGAGAATGTTGTTATTTGAGTCCTCTATTCCGAAGAATTATAAGGTTTATAGGTAAGCCATGGAATTAAGCTTCTTTACTATGTGAAGGGATATGGGTTGCCTCACATAACTCAATGAGGTACCACAGAAATCCATTTAACTTACACCTAATGCAGAGGAGAGAAACTTAACATGGGTGCTTCAGATTTCCCAGTTGCTGGAAAGAGAAGGTAAAGGGAAAACTCCTCCATCTGACTAGAGCGGCTAACCATGAGGCACAGATTGATAAGGGGATGGTGATGGGTAAAAATTAGTCCTCTTTTATTTCTGCTGTGTGCAATGTAGTAGTCTAAAAGGGTTGACCTTCACTGGGTTACGACTTACTGTATTTGTACTTTGATTCCATCTACCCCCTTCATTAGTCATTCTCAATAAACTTGATCGAAAAAGGAGCTGACAATCTCAGTTTGAAAATTCTGAATGGACTTCCAGCATGGATGGCTTGCTGAGCTTGCAGGGGACAAGTTCCCTGCAAAATGTGACACAGTATTCCTGATGTCACTGCTATGCTCCCTTAATCTGAGCTCTGCCCCCAGCAGAAATCGCTTTAGTCTACTCTTTGATTTATTTAGTTATGGTAAACATCTGATTATATTTTCTCTTAATCTTCCATGAGGGATTACAAAACATTCTTTGCAATATGTTTTATGTTAAATGATTTGATATCAACCATTATCCTCAAATTTATGTCTTTTGGCGAAATGTTAAATTTTCACTCTGGCCCATGATATAACAGGACATACAGGTTATACAACGTCAAAGGATCCAGGGTCACATGCCTTCCAAATGATTTCATAAAGCAAGATGGGATGTTATCTTTAACACGCCAAACAAGGCTGTTTCAGAAGCTTTGGTCAGCAGTTACTTTTTCTAAAAGAATCAACAGGATGACGAGTAGCACTGGTTGCAGGACACCATTACGGTGTATTTAAGATCCAAAGCTACTGAATGGTGCAAGGATGTTCTATGGAAAACAATCTATCTAAGCTGATCTCATCTATGCACAGCACCAGCCTTTAGATCACAACATTTTGCACAATACAATACTCTTCAAGCCAAGCCCATCTTTACTATTCTGCAGAATTTTCTAGTTTTCATTAAATTTTATTTTAATAGCACATTTGGCCTAGAGCAGTATTAACAGAAAGGTTTTCCTCAACAATGCATAACAAGTAAATTTTCAGCAATGGTTGCTTAGTAAGCAAAGTAGCCACTTATTGCTCTTGTTCGATCAGTGTTGGCCTGGCATTTAAGTGTTGTCAGCGCTGTTGAAATGGCTCTCAATTACAATAGAGCAACAGTGTACATCTGTACAGTTCCTTTAACACTGGGAAGTGTCCCAATCGTATTGGAAGCAGCATTGTTAAAGGAAAGTTGATGCCAAGTTGCATATAAAAATATTACAGCTGTAAATCAAACGCTTAGTGAGAAAGATGAGTTTAGAGGAGCATCTTAAAGGAGGTGTTAACGTGCAGGGAGAGAATTTCAGAGTTTAGGATGATGGCAGTTAAAGGTTTGGTTGCTAGTGGTGGGATTGAATGAAATAGCTGCTATGTTAAACATTAGAATGGGAGGACTGCAGACATTGCGGCAGGTTGCAGGGTAGAAAGAACCTTCTAGATTGGTGTTGTTCAACATTACAGCTTGTAAGTCTAGAATTCGCACTTTTCTTTATTTTAATACCGGGGTAGTAAAACCAGAGTGAATGATGGAATTTAATGGGCTGTCAAAAGCACATTGAGCTCTCTAAAAGCAAGCCATAAATATCTTGTAAGAAAAAATGTATTTCAAGGGGTGGTTACCAGGAAGGAATATAGGGAGATGGCGACAGGATGGAAGGATATAATTATAGTGTGTTTACTTAGGATGTGTAAAGCTGTTGGGCTGAGCAATTTTGCTGTTGCTGATGTGTTGTATCTTTGGGCAGGGTGGGTGAGCTTGTGAGCTGTCTCTTCTGGAAACAGCAACCAAGTACTTTAATAAAATAATTTAGAAGGCTGACGATGCCTGTGGATCTATATCTAGAAAATAGTTTGTACTTTCAGGCACTAGAAATAAATATTTCAGTTTATATAGTGCATTTCAGCATCTTAGGATACTCCAAAGAATTTCATGGCCAATTAAGGAATTGGTCGTTGGTTTATTATAGTTAAATGTACTGAGGTACATAAAAAAATTTGTTTTGTATGCTATCTGTACAGATCATTTCACAACATCAGGATACAGAGTTAGTATGTGGGAAAAGCAATGACATAATATGGAACATAGTGTTACAGTTCCATAGAAAGTGCGCTGCAGGTAGACAATAAGGTGCAAGGCAATGATATGGTATATTGTGAAGTTAAGAGTCCATCTTATTGTGCTGGGGACTATTCCTATAACAGTGGGATATGAGCCGTTTTTGAATCTGGTGGTAGGCGCTTTCAGGCTTCTGTACTTTTTGCCCAATGGAAAGGGGAGAAGAAAGTATGTCTGGGGTGGAAGGGGTCTGTGATCATGTTGGCTGTTTTTCAAAGGCAGTCAGATGTGCAGGAAAAGTCTAAGAAAAGAGACTGCTATTTGTGATGTGCTGACCTGTGTCCACAGTTCTGCAGTTTCTTGCATTACTTCGCAGAGTAATCGCTATACCAAGCGATGATGCACCTGGACAAATGCACCTATAACACTGGAGACGATCATCAGGATGATGCTGGATTTCCTTAGATTCTGATGAAGCCACGATGCTGGTGCACTGTCTAGGTAGAGAGTCATCTACTAGAATGGATCAGAATAGGCTATTTGTGATGTTTGTGAAACTTTGTCACTGTTGAAATGCAAATGCAACAGCAGTGCACCGAGAGCACCCACAGACAGGAAAGGAATGATAAGTTATTAGTGGTGTTGATTAAGGTGTAAGCATTTGTGAGCCCTTGCCAGTATAGAGCAAAACCTTCGATGATATTCAGAGATAGTTGAAAAAAGGCTTGCAACATTTGTGGCAGGTAATAAGAAAGTCTCTAAGCACTTACCCTTGATATTCAATGACATGCCCATTGCTAAGTATTTCACCATTGGCATTGACTAGAAACTCAAATGGAGCAGCCACATAAATTCTATGCTTGCAAGAAAAGGTCAGAGTGCGTTATCTGCAATGAGTGACTCACCTCCTGATCCCATCACTTACACGAACGATGGGGACCTGCTGCACCCTCCCCTCTCTTTCCCTCACCATTCCACAATTGCCCTCGTACAAAACCTCTGCGTTTAAGGCATCCTCGCCAAGAAGATGAACGGGAACCACCTCATCCCGCAGCAGAGCCACATGAAAAGGGAGCACCATTTCTCTGAGTACGTGAATCAAAGAATACCCTCTACTTTCCTGGATAAATGCAGCCCCATTAACTCAAAAGAAGCCCAGCATTCTCTGAGATGAAACAAAAATCCCAAGGACGATGCCAATAAAAGATCAAAGGATCTCTCCTCAGTGTCTTATGCAATATTTGTCCTTCAATGATCACATGCTGATTACCTGGTCTTTATCACACTTGTTTTGTCAAACGTTTCAGCCATTTTATTTTTTCCACAATTAAAAACAAGCAAGAATATTTTACACCTCCTCCAACTCATTTTGCTTCAAATCTGTGATCCCATTCTTTCACTGTGTAGCAGATACAGGTGGGTGGAGGGTGATGGCTGGAAGTGTGCCAGTGGTGGTGAATTCTTTTACAAGCTCACGTTGCTCCCTCTTCACTGTTTCTTACCAGATTTGTACCTGATTTCATACTGGTTTTCATATGGCTCTTCTGTAACATCAGTTAGTTCTGCTTCTTCTTCTTGGCGAGGATGCCTTGAACCCAGAGGTTTTGTGCAAGGTCCAAACCTGCGACTTCTGCAATGGGGGAACAACGAGAGCAAGAAGGAAAGGGAGGAGAGGATGCAGCAGGTTCCCATGGTTGTTTGTGGAAGTTTGCTGTGAACCGATTGGCTGCCATGTTTCTTTCTTTAGAACAGTGACCAGAATTCAAAACTACTTCATCATGAGTAAAATGATTTTATGTACGTATGAAATTTTCAGCGAGAGGTAGACTGAATTCATGCATAATGGGAGTTTAAGTGCTTTATGACTTGACAAACTGCCTTCGTCACTTTTAAACTGAAATCGTTTTGATCCACCATAACTGAAAGCCCACACATTTATGCCCAAATTTTATATGATCCTCTTATTTGTGATGCCAGAGGATGAAAGCTTTGGCTCATTGGCATTGGCAAGGCAGTGGACCACATAACAAGAATACCTGAAAGTGATTTGAACGGCAATCAAATTGTTGCATAAGATGTTAAAATCTATAATTTTTGTTAATACATTCACTTTTTGAGGCCTAGGCTTCTCTGTCAAGGCCTACGCTATGGTCTGTTCCAAATGGTCCTTGAGAAAATATGGTAAGACACTTCTTGAATCAATTTGGTCCTTCTGTTGAAGGTATTCCCACACTGCTGTGGTGAAAGAATTAGACCCAGCGACGATCAAGGAGCAGTAATATATTTACAGATTAGAATGGTTGAATTGAATTGAATTGAACTGACTTTATTTCTTACATCCCTCACATACATGAGGAGCAAAAATCTTTATGTTACGTATAATGTGCAATGTGCAAATTATATTAATTTATAATAAATAGTATTGTAGCGGTGTGCTACACACAGCGCTGAAATAACGACACGCAGTTGGTGAGCTGCAGTTGCAAAAGAGGTTTATTCAAAATTCACAGCCTCGCTTTAAAGCCTTCCTGTTCCCACCCTTCCCAGGTGGGAATGCTGTAGGGGGGCGCATATTCACAGTCCCGTCCCGCACGCGGGCTTTTCCCCTTGCTGGTGAAGAAAGCCTGGCGCCCTTTTTGGGACCGGCCTTAATGCCAGCGTGTGCCACTTTATCAGCCGGTTCGAGTGTGCTGGGAAGTGAGTCACCACAATATAATAAATAAATAGTAATTTGTAATAATAGTAAGATATGCAACAGGGCAGTCAATATAGCTTAGAAATACCATTACGTCAGCATTGATTAATCAGTCTGATAGCCTTATGGATGAAGCTGTCCTGAAGCCTGTTAGCCCTGGCTTTAATGCTGTGGTGCTGTTTCCCGGAAGGTAGCAGCTAAAACAGTTTGTGGTTGTGGTTCGGGTCCCCAATGATCCTTCGGCTTTTTTTTTAAAGTACCTGTCGCTTTGAATGTCCTGGAAAGGGAGAACTTTGAGTGCTGATGTTTCCATGAATCTGCTGCCCTTGTCCTTAGTTTTCGATGTCCGAGGGCTGTCTAGATGAGAATCTACAGAGCGCTTTGTAGACAGCACACACAGTAGCCACTGTGCACAAGTGGTGGAGGGGATGAATGATTGAACACATGCCACTCAACCAGCTTCATATGTCATGGATGGTTTAGGGATTTCTTGATAATATTCATAACTCGGAACAATCTTCTATCCTGTCTTATGTCTTACAAATGGTGGAAAGTATCTGGGGTCACATTATGTCTGACCTCACATGAACTGATGCAAAACTGTAGCTTAATCTCCAACTGCAGGATGGATTGCCACCTATTCACGACTCCCTGTTTCTTTCTCCCCCACAGGTGTGTTTGCTTTTGGTCTGTTTGCCACGGATATTTTCGTAAACGCAGGCCAAGTCGTCACAGGGAGCCTAACACCTTACTTTATAACCGTCTGCAAACCTAATTACACAGGAACTGACTGTCGTTCCCGTTCACGCTTTCTAACCAATGAACACATCTGCACTGGCAACCCGGAGGTCATTGCAAATGCACGGAGATCCTTTCCATCAAAGGATGCATCTTTGAGCATCTACTGTGCCTTGTATGCAACGGTAAGGTTATGATTCCTCAACTGATGGATTCCTATTGTTAGGAGCAGACCATGTTTCATGTGTATCCCTCCCAAACTTTGATCAATTGTTTATAATCATACGGGCAGATTGTATTAAAGCATACTAGATTGATCACTTGTTCTCAAGTAAAAGAATCCCTTAATAATAAATGAAATGGCTTGAAGTACTCAGTAGTCAGACAGGATGTGTCGGAAAAGAAACAGTTAAAACTTCAGGTTGATGAACTTCCTTCATCAGGGCTGGGCAGAAGAGGTAAAAAAAGTTCTTAGATGCAGAGAAAGGGGAGGAGAGACATAACGATATCTTGGAAGTCTGGAGTAATCCACTTATTTCAGATTTTTACTTTAAGTTTCTCTCAGTCCTTCCTGCTTTCATATTTCTTGTTTTACCTTTAACTTTTTCAGTTTTGATTAAATATTTATCAGCCTGAAATATTGATTATGCTTCTCTCTTTGCTGATTCTGATTATGTCCGTATTTTCTTGATTTTGTTGTTTTCTGTGCCAGGGTTTTTTGGGTTTTGATGTATTTTAATTTTATTTAAATGTCAGTGTGCATCTCAGATATCAGCACATCCCACTATGAACAATTTACTTGACTTGCTAAATTTCACTTGTTCTGAAGGAAGTGTCTTCCACAGAAGTTAAATGCTGGGTCTAAAAAAAGGGCAATTAGCCAAAGGGTCCAGAAGCCTGTTGTTTGTAGCAAGCCCAGGCACTCCAGTATTTCTACTATTCTTTCATATTTCTTCATTGTACACATGATTTTTTTGTGTTCTGCCACTGAGCAGCAGTGAACCATCTGATTGGCCTATCAGAGTTCTCTTTGGGAACTAGATCAGCATTTCTGAGCTGGCTATTGTTCACGATTGCACTTAATAAAGAAAAAGCTGTTTCATGATGTGGGGAGTTTCCATTCTTCAATGTGAGCAGTGAATCGTTTTCAGTGACTGCAAGTGAAACTAATGGCAACTGAGTTGGAATAATACATTGGAACAGCAGGGTTTTTGAGTTCTCTGCTGTTCATCTGATACCATTCTGGTCCATGATTGTCTTCTGGGTAGATTTTGCCATACCAGTTGGCTTCATACAGCAGTCACCGGGATAGTTTAAATGGGTACCATGTGTACCTGGAGCTAATGTGCCCTAAACACTGGAAGTGCACATAACTGTTGAGTGTACAATGAATGAGTGGCACTTGGAAGAACAAGACAATTCTAAGTCTTGGAGACAGGAAGGAAAGGAAATAAGATCGGGGTGGAGAACTGGAGAACAACGATGAGAATTTTAAAACGGAGGATGAAACTAAGCAAAACTTAGCAAGTACAGGGGTGATAGAAAAAACTTTTTGTAAGCTCAGACATGGACAACTGAGTCTTAAATGTCCTCTAGCTTTAATTGGATAGAGAGAGGAAAACTGGCCAGGAGGGCATTAAAATTGTCAACTTTTAAACTGATGCAGATAGCTTCATGTTGAAGTTTATGTTTATTGTCATGGGCATGTGTACACAGAGTGGAAATAAATGCCCTGAAAATTAGCTTTTTGCAGCAGCACCGTACATTACAAACGTGATAAGCCCAAGTTAACAGAAACATAAATTAACATAAATTATGCATAATTTACATGAGGATGCAAACATAATGACACAAATGCCAGATGAGAGAGAGAGAGGAAAGGAAATGAAGTCTGACCTAGTGTTAGGGTTTTTCAAGTCAGTTCCAGCAATCGATGGCAGTGGGAAAAAAGCTGTTGTTGAACTGTGTGGATCTTGAAGCTGCTGCTCCTCTTGCCTGGTGGCAGCATCAGGAGGAGGCTATGTGCTGGATGATGCCTGCTGTGCTTTTGAGACAATATGGCAAAACGTTAACAAGATCCAGGTGAAAAACTCACCACCAAGGATGAAGGTTGAGTTGCAGTGAACCTGATTTCTTTGAAACAGTGACATACAGTGCGTTAAAGCCTGCTTTTGTTTAAGCTAATAAAAATGTTGCCTGTAGGGGTTTCCTGGGGTTTTAGAAAGTGTTACAGCTGCAGAGAGTTCCTGAAAATGTCTCCTCATTTGCAGGTGAGTGACAGGATTTGGGAATGAGAGAATAATAGAACAAATTGAGTAGGATTATTGTAAAAATGTGTGCTTGATGATCAGCATGGACAGTAGGTTAAGGGGCTTGTTTCTATGCTGTATCTCTTCATGATTGTATTTGCATCCTTATATTAGAATTTTAGCTGAAGAATTGCATTGTTTTAATGGTTCTTGATTAAAATAATCTCTGTCTAAAGTCCCCCCCAAAAATAATCCACAGGCTGATTTCTACTGCAATAAATCTCTTTCAAAATGACATCACTCCAGCATTTTCAGACCCCTCCATGTACAAAATTAAACAAATGTTGATGGTTCACTGATATAATGGTTTATGTGTAGCTTCACTACAAATTTAAGTGCATGCTATATGCTATATGCCTTATGGTGGTTGATGCTATATGCTATATGCCTGTGGTGAACTACATATACCTGTATGGACACGCCCCCCCCCCCGCTGACTGTACCTGTGGCTCCTCCCACTGACCGTGGCTCCTCCCACAGACCCCGGTATAAAGGCGATTGGAGCCTGAGCCCTGGTCTCGGTCTCCAGGATGTAGTATGGTGGTCAATTGCTGTTTGTTCTTTCTTCCAGCCAATAAAAGCCTTTATCTTGCCTCACGTCTCGGAGAGTTATTGATGGTGCATTAATGTCTTATGGTGGTTGATGCTTCTGTCGTTTCCCTAAGAAGCCTTTCAAGAATCACTGGGTTTTGGAATGGTTCCAGATGTCTGGAAAATTGCAAATGTTACTCTACTTTTTAAGAAAGGAGGTGGGCATATGACAGGAAATTATAGGCCAGTTAGCCTGACTTCAGTGGTTGAGAAGATCTTGGAGTCCATTATAAAGGATGAGGTTTCAAGGTGCTTGGAGGTACAGGATAAAATAGACCAAAGTCAGCACCCTTTCCTTCTTTAGGAATATTGCCTGACAAATCTGTTGGAATTCTTTGAGGAAATTACAGGCAGGATAGATAAACACAAGTCAGTGCACGTCATTCACTTGGATCTTCAGAAGGCCTTTAACTGGTGCTGTACTGGAGGCTGCCTAACAAGATAAGAGCCTTTGTATTATAAGAAAGATACTAACATAGATTGACTGACTGTCAGGAGGCAAAGAGTGGGATTAAAAGAGGCCTTTTCTGTTTGGCTGCTGGAGGCCAATGGTGTTCCACAGAGCTCAGTGTTAGGGCCACTTTTATTCAAATTAAATGTCAATGGTGTGGATGACAGGGAGAAGGCAGATGAATGGGGTTGAGAGGGATGATAAATCAGCCATGATTAAATGGCGAAGCAGACTCCATGAGTTGATTGGCCTAACTCTGCTCCTATATCTGATGGCTTTATGTCTTATGTGATGCACTGAAGTGGTCTTAATTAATATGAATGACGTGAAAACCCCACTTCCTTTATCTCCACCAAGCTTTGTTTATCTTGCTGGCTGGCAGAATGATGTGTCATTTGTTTGTTGTTGACCTCTGCCTGCTGATGCTCATCCGGAATAAACACTCAGGCTTGGAAAATAGTCTGTGGTTGATGGTGCCAATCATGCTGGAACATCTGTTAAACTCTGCCTCTATACTCCTCCTGCCAACATTTAGATCTATTGATGTTAACAAAGTACCAGTTGGATGTACAATGGGAAGCAAACAAAGACCATCTTCTCCCACTGTTGCTCTGCCATCACTCATTCATACAAAATGCTGGAGGAACTCAAGTAGCTCGGGGATCATCTACGGAGGGAAATAAACACAGACATTTTGGGTCAAGACTCTTCATTTGAACCTGCTGAGTTTCTCCAGTGTTTTCTGTATTGCTCTAAATTCCAACTTCCAGGATTTAATTTTCTTTGGTGGATAGAGCAAATGTGTAGGTGTAACAAGTCGGTGAATTCTCTGTTGCCATATGAACAGCAGAGCACCCATAAGAATCACAAGGCCCATTTTCTTATGGTAGATGGATACTCAGGACAGGAGTTGTAGAGTCCTTGAAAGTGAGTCCATAGGTGGTGTTCAATGATCAGTTCAGTGTTGTAGTGTGTGAAGGAGTCCATGCTGGTTCAGGGGTCTGATGGTTGAAAGGTAATAACTCTGTCTGAATCTGTTGGTATGCTGTGGGTCCTTGACGATAAATATTGCTTTCTTGTGGCAGCACTCATTGCAGATGTGCACAATGGTGGGAGGGTTTTTCCTGTATCAGTGTACCCTATTATTCTCATCATAATCTATACACCTCAATCGTATCCTCTCTTAATCTCCTCTACTTGAAAGCCGTCTGCAGAGGCTTTCAAAATAGGTAAAGGAAGTGGGGATGTCAGACACCATACTCACATATTATGATCCACATTGTCCAGTGAAGCTTGCCTATGATGCCTTCCCTTAAGCAGTCATGCCCCATCTTATGAGTGATGGAAGTGAACGCCCCATAGCCTTTGTATCATGTTCCCTTATCACTGCAGAGTAAAAGCTACGCTGAGATTGACAGAGAGCCCTTGAACCTAGTTTGGAGTGTGAACTGTTTCAGCCAGTACCTTATTGGAGAGAGTTTACCCACATTACTGATCATCAATCACTGGGGTCCATTTTCAGTCCAATTGAAGGGGTTGCCTTATGTGGGGATTGAGTGCTGTTGTATCACCCAAGCTAAGAGCTGAAGTGCTGGAGAAGCTACATGCCAGTCATCTAGTCATCAGTCAAAATGTAAGTGTTACCTTGAAGCTTTCTCTGGTGGCCTAGGCTAGATCAGCAGATCAAGCAACCCTCCATGCACTGGTTGCAATGCCAATGCGTTCAGAAGATGCCCAGAGCGGCGCCTCTCCCTCCGTGGGGAATGGCCTGCATTCTCCTGGCAGAGGGTTCGTGTGGATTTTGCCAGACTTTTCATGGGTACAAATTTCTTAGCAGTAGTGGATGCATTGGGCAGAAGTGTTCCCAATCACAGCCTTGCACACTGTTGATGTGTTAAGAAGCCTCTTCTCAGGGTCTGGTGTTCCAGAACACTTAGTCTGTGACAATGGACCACACTTTGCTGCAGAACAGTTTCAGCATTCCTGAAAATGAATGGAATAAGACATACTGCATCTGCACTATACTACCCAGCTACCAATGGCCTTGTTTGTCCAGTTTAAAGAATGCACTGTGAGCAATGTCATCAGGACACACTACACTGACACTGACACTGACACAGAAGTTCGTGCAATTTTCTCCTTGCGTATTACAATGTGGCACACTTCACAATCTCTGAAGAGTATGCAGGTTAATCAGCTGAGCCAAATTGAGAACTCCTCAAGCAAGTTTCACTCCTGGAGAAGCAGACCTGGCGAGGAACTAAGAAGGTGATCAAAAGTGGGTACTTGTGAAGAATAAGGACAGAAGTGGTCCACTCTCCTACAGAGTGGATATCGGCTCTGATGACCTCTAGTAGAGATATATCGATTCATTGAGGAGAGCAGACTCAATTGTTAAAGAAGAAAAGCATCCAGAACTTTCAGAACCACTTCTTGAAGTCCCAGTGTCAACTGCTAGAGCTGTCATGGAGGAGGCCCCAGAACCTGAGATTGTTTTACAGCCACAAGCCTCACCTGCCAAGCAGAGTGACTTCTCCCTCATCCCCACTCCATCATGAAAAACAATATCCCACATGAGTAAGAAATCCTCCACAGTGATTAAATCTTCAGATCTGAATGGGACAGTTAATAATTTACACTGCTGTGGATGTCTATACAGTAGTTGTATTATATAGTATACTCTGTGTGTGTGTGTGTGTGTGTGAGTGTGTGTGTGTGTGTGTGTGTGTGTGTATAAGTTGAGATGCAGTTTATATTGAGTTGGAGTTTACAGCTAAGGAAGGAGGAATCTTGTATATTTAATATCAAGTCAAGTCACTTTTATTGTCATTTCGACCATAACTGCTGGTACAGTGCATAGTAAAAATGAGACAACGTTTTTCAGGACCATGGTGTTACATGACACAGTACAAAAACTAGAGTGAACTATGTAATAAAAAAAACAACACAGATAAAGCTACACTAGACTGCAGACCTACACAGGACTGTATAAAGTGCACAAAAAAGTGCAGGCATTTACAATAAATAATAAACAGGACAGTAGGGCAAGGTGTCAGTCCAGGCTTCGGGTATTGAGGAGTCTGATAGCTTGGGGGAAGAAACTGTTACATAGTCCAGTCGTGAGAGCTCGAATGCTTCGATGCCTTTTCCCAGACGGTAGGAGGGAGAAGAGATTGTATGAGGGGTGCATGGGGTCCTTCATAATGCTGTTTCCTTTGCAGCTGCAGTGTGTAGTGTAAATGTCTGTGATGGCTGGAAGAGAGACCCCGATGATCTTCTCAGCTGACCTCACTATCCACTGCAGGGTCTTGCGATTCGAGATGGTGCAATTTCCGAACCAGGCAGTGATGCAGCTGCTTAGGATGCTCTCAATACAACCCCTGTAGAATGTGATGAGGATGGGGGAGGGGGGGGGGGTGGGTGGGAGATGGACTTCCCTCAGCCTTTGCAGAAAGTAGAGACGCTGCTGGGCTTTCTTGACCAGGTGAGATTCTCCGTCAGGCGAACACCAAGAAATTTGGTACCAAGAAATATTTAAGTAATATTTGAGCAATTTTTTTAAAAAAAAATTTAATTGAATTTTCAAATAGGTTGCAGAAAGAGAAAAAAAATTATCAACCCTTCCCCTCCCACCCCTTAACCCCTCCCCTTAACCCCTCCCCCCTAACATATCCCTATAGAAAAAGAAAAGAAAAGAGAGAAGAAGAAAGAAAGAAAGAAAGAATGCCTGGATATCGGAAGATCCCCACATGCTCCATGGAGTTCATAATAGCTTTAGTATATATTTTTATTCTTTTCCCCAGATAACCAATAATTTTATCTTTGGACCATCTATATATTTAATCCTATCTTTTGTAAATAAGGGTGCCAAGTTTTCAGAAATATTTCATATTTATCTCTTAAATTATAAGTAATTTTATCAAGTGGAATGCAGCTAAAAATTTCATTCTTCCAACGCTATACTTAGTATGAATCCGATTTCCAAGTAACTGCAATAGCCTTTTTGGCTGCTGCCAATGCAATTCTTATGAATTCTTTCTGATATTTATTCAATTTGGATTTCAGTTTTATCTCTTCAACATCGCCTAGTAAAAATAATGTTGGATTATGTGGAAGTTGTGTTCCAATAATTTGTTCCATTAAAACTCTTAAATTTGTCCAAAAAGGTTGAATTTTAAAATAAGACCAAGTAGAGTGTAAAAAAGTACCAATTTCTTGATTACATCGGAAACATTGATCAGATAAATTTGGGTTTAATTTATTTATTTTTGAGCAATTTGTAAATATTTTGTTTGCTTGGGCATTCTTTGTTTACATAATGGTTTACAGGTTATATTTAAGAAGTACGTGAATGGCATATGTCATTATGCCACAATGTCATATGTACTCGTCCTGCTAAAGTAACACAAAGCATCCAAATAGCCCAGCTCCCATGTTTTTCTTTTGATTAGTTTTTAAGTACACAAAATGTAACAGTAGATGCCTGGAATATAATGCCAGGATTAGTAGCTATATGATCGTGGCACTTAGGAGGCTGATTGTCACATGAATTTGTAGGGACACGTACATGATGTACATGCAGAAGAGATTTAGTTTAATTTGAGATAATGTTTGATGCAGACATTGTGGGCCAAAGGGCCTGTTATGGTGCTGTGCTGTTCTGTGTGATAGATTCTAGTTTGTGTACTGTTAAACTCTATGTTTGTTCTGCTTCAGATGTACATCACCAGCACGATAAAGACCAAAAGCAGCAGGTTAGCCAAACCTGTCTTGTGCTTGGGTGCTCTCTGCACTGCCTTCCTAACAGGACTGAACCGGGTGTCAGAATATCGCAATCACTGCTCTGATGTGATTGCGGGTTTTGTACTGGGCAGCACAGTGGCTTTGTTTTTGGTAAGTACACATTATGGCACTGAAGCTAATGTATCAAATTAAAGATGCTTTTGCAGGACAACAAAGTTAAAATTTATAGTAAGCTACAAATATTTAAAAACACATTTCCTCAATTAGAATGACTAGACACATTTAATATAATAAAGCAGCCCAAAGCATTTCACATCAGATTCAATATTTCTTTATCTACTTCAGTCCCCATTCCTCTGAAGACATTAATGACTGACTTGAGTCTTGCCTGAGTGCTATTCTAACATTGTATGGAATCAGTACAGCTGAGTGGTCTTGACCTGGAATGGTGTATGTCTATTTCCCTCCATAGATGTTGACTGATTCACAGCTTTTCTCCAACATTTTGCATATTGGTCCAGAATCCAACATTTGCTTTTGCTTGTGTCTCTGTCAATATGTGGAACCAAGCTTTTGAACTGTGGAAGGCATTTTTGCCAATCCCTCTTGAGCACACATCTATTTTAATCTGAGCTTTTGGGTTTATGACTTAGTTATTAATTAATTCAGTTAGAGAACTATTAGTTCAAATCCCACTCCAGAGTACAAACTTCAGATTGATGCTCCAGCAAAGTAGAGAAGGTCCTACACTATTAAATGTCCCCCTCATCCCTCAGGTCAATATACAGTGAAAGGCCACAGTATCAAAGCAGTTCTCTTTAGTATTCTGGTGAACGTATTTGCCTCAATCAATTTCACACAAGAAATGTCTGGCCATTGTGATTCAGATGTTTGTGGGGCTGTGAAGAATCTTCAATGCAATATTGACAGTGTTAATCACACATCAAAAAGTACTTGTAAAGTGTATTGAGACATGTGAGGCCATGAAAGGCAGTACAGGAATGCAGGCAAGTCGTTTTTCTGGGCATACTTTCCAGCAGGGGTTTTGAGAGACTGTTCCAGTGTAGGACTTGCTTTTTCCCTGTAGACAACAAGGTACGACTGAAAATGGACAATATTAGAACTACATGCAACCCCCCATTTAGTCTCCTATCCAGGCCTACTGAGCCATCCCTACATGGTTAATTTTCCAACATTTGCTCCTCCCACCTCCTCCACAACACTTCCCCTATCGTCATCCTGGAAGAGACTGATAGATCAGAGGAAAATCAAAGGTTCAATAATCTGCAAATATTCTCCCCAATATGTCAGATAATCAAAGTCACACCAGATCACAGTGTCCATATGATATTGTCTGACCCTGTCAGAAAGGCAGCAACCATTACAGTTGCCAACATTGTTTCACTGACTTACTGGGGAAAAAATTCTTTAAGATCCTGCATATTCCTACCTTTGCATTGATGAAAATCTAGTACTAATCATTATCATCAGACTGCACTGACCATTCATTATTCACTAATCATTGCCATCAGACTGCACTGACCGTTCACTATTCAGTAATCATTGTCATCAGACTGCACTGACCATTCAGTAACATTGTCAAAAGACTGCACTGACCACTCACTAATCATTGCCATCAGACTGTACTGATCACCCACTAATCATTGCCATCAGACTGTACTGACCACTCACTAATCATTGTCATCAGACTGCACTGACCATTCATTATTCACTAATCATTGCCATCAGACTGCACTGACCGTTCACTATTCAGTAATCATTGTCATCAGACTGCACTGACCATTCAGTAATCATTGTCATCAGACTGCACTGACCACTCGCTAATCATTATCATCAGACTGCACTGACCACTCGCTAATCATTATCATCAGACTGCACTGACCACTCGCTAATCATTATCATCAGACTGCACTGACCATTCAGTAATCATCGTCATCAGACTGCACTGACCATTCAGTAATCATTGTCATCAGACTGCACTGACCACTCGCTAATCATTATCATCAGACTGCACTGACCATTCAGTAATCATTGTCATCAGACTGCACTGACCACTCGCTAATCATTATCATCAGACTGCACTGACCATTCACTAATCATTATCATCAAACTGTACTGACCACTCACTAATCATTGGCATCACACTGCACTGACCATTCATTATTCACTAATCATTGCCATCAGACTGCACTGACCATTCATTATTCACTAATCATTGCCATCAGACTGCACTGACCATTCATTATTCAGTAATCATTGTCATCAGACTGCACTGACCACTCAGTAATCATTGTCATCAGACTGTACTGACCATTCAGTAATCATCGTCATCAGGCTGGACTGACCATTCAGTAATCATTGTCATCAGACTGCACTGACCACTCAGTAATCATTGTCATCAGACTGCACTGACCATTCAGTAATCATTGTCATCAGACTGCACTGACCATTCAGTAATCATTGTCATCAGACTGGATTGACCATTCAGTAATCATTGTCATCAGACTGCACTGACCACTCAGTAATCATTGTCATCAGACTGCACTGACCATTCAGTAATCATTGTCATCAGGCTGGACTGACCATTCAGTAATCATTGTCATCAGACTGCACTGACCATTCAGTAATCATCGTCATCAGGCTGGACTGACCATTCAGTAATCATTGTCATCAGACTGCACTGACCATTCAGTAATCATTGTCATCAGGCTGCACTGACCATTCACTATTCAGTGACTATTCAGTATTCATTGCACTGACCATTGCCACTGGATTGCACTGACCATTCATTACAGGTGAAAAAGGAAATTTTTCATTTTCCTTGGTAAATTCACTGCATCTTCATTTAGTCCCTTTGAACAGGAGAAGGGGTAGGATAAAGTTCAAAACGTTGGTGTAAACTAGCTGATTCAGTTTGCCTAAACCTTCCTTTAAGGTAGCAAAAAAAAACTTGATGTAAGCACAATCCATCCTTCTCGAGGGCATCAAAATGTTTTTTATACAAGTATAAACTGGTCTATAAAGTTCTAAAGTATAACTGGTCATTCCCAAATTTAATGGACCATTACATCTGTTGTCTTCTATGAAAACAGTAAACATTTCCCACGACAGGTATTACAGATTGCCTTTTGTAAATGTACATGATTTGAGTGAGTTTGATTCAAAAATTATATGATAGGCTGAAAGTTATTGATGGTAGAGTTGTTGCCTTTTAACTGTGCATTTGACAATGTTGGAAGCTCAGACAAAAGTAGAATTGAATGACAAAGCAGCATTTTTTTTACATTATAACTGCATCATGTTTTTGGCATCCATCATTTTTTCATTATTTGTCTCTCTGCATAGCCACTTGGCACTATTCAATTACCTCTTTTAAGTACATATTTGTCTCATTTCAAAACTCTCTCTTCATGTATTGGACCGTATGTAGCTTTATGACCCAGTTTGGAACCCCCTATACAGATGAATGTTTATTAAACCCTTTTGTAGAAACATAGAAACCTACTGCACAATTACAGGCCCTTCAGCCTACAAAACTGTGCTGAACATGTCCTTACCTTAGAAATTACCTAGGGTTACCCATAGCCCTCTATTTTTCTAAGCTCTTAAGTCATCAATCCAAAAGTCTCTTAAAAGACCCTATTGTATCCACCTCCACCACCATTGCTGGCAGCCCATTCCATGCACTCACCAGTTTCTGCGTATAAGACTAACCCCTGACATCTCTGTACCTACTTCCAAGCACCTTAAAACTGTGCCCTTTCATGTTAGCCATTTTAGTCCTGGGAAAAAGCCTCTGACTATCCACATGATCAATGCCTCTCATCGCCTTATACACCCCTATCAGGTAACCTCTCATCCTCCATCGCTCCAAGGAGAAAAGGCTGAGTTCACTCAACCTATTCTCATAAGGCATGCTCCCCAATCCAGGCAATATTGTTGTAAATTTCCTCTGTACTCTTTCTATGGTTTCCATATCCTTCCCATAGTGAGGCAACCAGAACTGAGCACAGTACTCCAAGTAGGGTCTGACCAGTGTCCTATATAGCTACAACATTACCTCTTGGTTTCTTTTTTTTTTCTTTTTCAATCTTTTTATTAAATTTCATATATAAAAAAAAAACAACACAAAATAATGAATAGATTACAGATTCAATAAACTTGAGATTACATTAGTAATAGGATAATAATATCCTATTAAAACATCCATCAACAAAAGGTACATAAATCAATCAAGTCTATATAAATATATATGAAAAACAAAAATAATCGTCGAAAAAAGAAAAAAAAATTGAAATTATATATGAGAAAAAATATATAATGAAAAAAAATACTAAACTAAAACTAACATGGGCAATAATAGCACTTTATAAATATATAAAGGTGTCAAGAAAAGAACTCCAGAACTCCATACCTGAACAAGTATAAGTAGAGAAAAGGATCTGAAATAAGCCAAATTAATTCATATGAAAGTGTCGAATAAATGGTCCCCAGGTTTCTTCAAATTTAATTGAAGAATCAAAGATAGTGCTTCTGATTTTTTCCAAACTCAGATAAGAAATAGTTTGGGAGAACCACTGAAATGTAGTAGGAGGATTTACTTCTTTCCAGTTTTGTAATATAGACCTTCTGGCAATTAATGTTACAAAGGCAATCATTCGTCTGATTGAAGGGGAAAGCTGATTGCCATCTTCATTTGGTATACCGAAAATTGCAGTAATAAAATGGGGTTGTAAATCGATATTCCATACTGAGGAAATGACATCAAAAATGTCCTTCCAATAGTTATGTAAAGTGGGACATGTCCAAAACATGTGAGTCAATGAAGCCACTTCTAAGTGACATCTGTCACATTGAGGATTAATATGCGAATAAAATCGGGCAAGTTTATCTTTAGACATATAAGCTCTATGTACAATTTTAAATTGTATTAAAGCATGTTTAGCACAAATAGAGGAGGAATTAACCATTTGTAAAATTTTTTCCCATTTATCTGTTGATATATTACATCGAAGTTCTTTTTCCCATTCTTGTCTAATTCTATCCGATATTTCTGGCTGTATCTTCATAATCATGTTATAAATAAAAGCTACTAATCCCTTCTGACAAGGATTAAAAGTAAAAATCAAATCTGAAAAATCCGATGGAGTTGAGTTAGGAAAAGATGGAAGAATTTTATGTAGGAAATTTCTAATTTGTAAGTATCTAAAAAAATTAGATTTAGGTAATTCAAATTTGTTAGATAGTTGATCAAAAGACATCAAAGTACCTTCAAAAAAAAGATCACGAAAACATTTTATACCTTTCCTTTTCCATATACTAAAAGCTTGATCTGTCAATGAAGGTTTAAAAAAAAAATTACATAAAATAGGGCTGTCCAGAGCAAAGTTTTTCAGATTAAAGAATTTGCGAAATTGAAACCAAATTCGTAGTGTATGTTTAACAACAGGGTTAGATGTCTGTTTATTGAATTTGGCTAAATCAATAGGAAGAAAAGAACCAAGAACGGAAAATATAGAATATCCCTTAACCTCACTACATTCCAAATTTACCCACTGTGGGCACACAGGTGAATCCAAATCTAGTTTCCAGTACATTAGGTTACGAATATTATTCGCCCAATAATAAAATCTAAAGTTAGGTAAAGCTAGACCACCATCTTTTTTAGACTTTTGTAATTGCCTTTTGCTTAACCTAGGATTTTTATTTTGCCAAACAAATGAGGAAATTTTTGAATCAATATTATCAAAAAAAGATTTAGGAATAAAAATTGGTAAAGCTTGGAATAAATATAAAAATTTCGGTAAAATCATCATTTTAATAGCATTAATCCGACCAACTAATGATAAAAATAAGGGAGACCATCTAGTAGTAAGTTGCTGAATTTGATGAAGCATAGGTAAAAAATTCAGTCCAAATAAATCTTTATATTTCTTGGTGATTTTTATACCTAAATAGATAAAGTTATCAGTAACAACTTTAAATGGCATCCTATCACTCAATAAAGTTTGCGCGTTTAAAGGGAATAACTCACTCTTATCTAAGTTTAACTTATAACCAGAAAAACTACCAAATTGAGCCAACAAGGATAAAATAGCAGGAATAGACCTACTAGGATTAGAAATATATAACAACAAATCATCAGCATAAAGCGATAATTTGTATAACTTCTCATTACGGGTAATACCAAAAATATTAGGAGACTCACGAATAGCAATAGCTAAAGGTTCTAATGCAATATTAAATAATAAAGGACTTAAAGGACAACCTTGTCTCGTACCACGAGATAATTGAAAAAAAGAGGATCTATAATTATTTGTAAGAACAGAAGCAACAGGTTTATAATATATTAATTTAATCCATGATATAAAATTAGGACTAAAATTAAAGTTTCTCAATGCATTAAATAAATATGTCCATTCAACTCTATCAAAGGCTTTTTCAGCATCTAATGAGATAACACATTCTGGGGTTGTAGGTGATGAAGTATAAATTATGTTAATCAATTTTCTAATATTAAAAAAGGAATATCGATTCCTAATAAAACCAGTTTGATCTTCTGAAATAATCTGTGGTAATACCTTTTCTAATCTAATGGCTAAAATTTTTGTAAGAATCTTAGAGTCTACATTTAATAATGATATAGGGCGATAAGATGCACATAAGGTAGGATCTTTAACCTCTTGGTTTCTAAACTCAATCCCACTATTGATGAAGGCCAATGCTCCATATGCTTTCTTAACCACAGAGTCAACCTGCACAGCAGCTTTGAGTATCCTATGGACTCGGACCCCAATATCCCTCTGATCCTCTACACTGCCAAGAGCCTTACCATTAATACTATATTCTGCCATCATATTTGACCTACCAAAATGAACCACCTCACACTCATCTGTGTTGAACTCCATCTGCCAGTTCTCAGCCCATTTTTGCATCCTATCGATGTCTCACTGTAACCTCTGACAGCCCTCCACACTATCCACAACACCCCCAACCTTTGTGTCATCAGCAAATTTACTAACCCATCTCTCCACTTCCTCATCGAGGTCATTTATAAAAATCACGAAGAGAGGGGGTCCTAGAACTGATCCCTGAGGCACACCACTGGTCGCCAACCTCCATGCAGAATATGACCTGTCTACAACCACTCTTTGCCTTCTGTGGGCAAGCCAGTTCTGGATCCACAAAGCAATGTCCCCTTGGATCCCATGCCTACTTACGTTATCAAATGCCTTGCATGGGGTACCTTTTCAAATGCCTTGCTGAAATCCATATAGACTACATCTACTGCTCTTTTTATGTTGGTATCTGTTCATATTTAACCATTCTGAACTTAAACCTTTCTATTTAGGTTGACATAAATATTATCCTGTATATATTTAACTTTATTTCTGTTGGGTATCTGCCTGTATTGAATCTTGGGTGAGAGAAACTATATGTGATTTGCCCTTATCAAAAGCATACTCTGCCAAAAATTTTCACCTGCTTTGAACATCTCCAGTGACTTGGACTCAGTCTTGACCTTGAGTACTATTTGTATGAAGTTTACAAGTTCTCTTGGCGACTGCATGGATTCTCTCTGAGTACTTCAGTTTCCCAAATCCCGCAAACATGGAGATTGGTAGGTTAGTTGGCCACTGCTCCCAGTAAAGATATGAATAGAAGAACCTTGGGGAAACTGATGAGAATTTGGTATAATAAAATAGGTTTGATATAGTATCTGTTGGACTCAGTGGGCCAACAGATATGTTTCCATGCTGAGTTATTGATGACATAACTATTCATTTTTATTGCCAGGGTATATGTGTTGTTCACAACTTCAAAGGGACACAGACCACATCTGTTAAGCAGAAACCCAAGGATCCACATGGAGTGCCATTAATGACATTCCCTCGGGTGGAGAGTCCACTTGAAACATTAAGCGCACAGGTAAGCCCCACTGAACACCTTCTGCTCTTGTTCCTGTTTCACACAGTGAATAGAAATAGCCTTTCAGCCGCCTTACTTGTCGTATGTAGTCAGCTGTGGAGTAAATGGGAAGATATGACCATTTTTGTCCATTTTTGGAATTGGCAAACTAAAGTGAAGTAAGGTGACACCAATGGTATTCCAATTTAGCACCCACGTCCAGCTTCTCAAGGCCTTTCCAGTTCTCTCTGCCTTCCTAGGTTATTATCAGTAATGAGGGCCACACACTCCTCCTAACCTTACATTTATCTTTTGGGTGCGAGCTGTACTTATAATTTCCAGCTTGCTGTTAACTCACTGGACATGGACAAGACAGGCAAAAGCAAAATCTGCTGTCCACTTCTAATTATCCTAAAGAAGTCAGTGGCAAAAAAAGCTCTGTGAACCTCTGCACACCAAGTGGAGAAATATTTCCAATAAGATAAAGTAGAATTGAATAGCTTTCTAAGCCATTTCAGCCACTCAGGCCTGTATCTGCAATAGTCTACAACCTAGACTGAGTGAAGCTGACAGACTTCCTTACATGTTAATTAATTTTTATGACAATCTGGATAGTTTTGAGTCATCGTTATTCCACCAGCTCTTTCCTCCAGGATTATTCCAGCTCACGTTAGTGGGTCCCTGGTCCTGTAATTTAATATAATTATATCCCTAGATGCAGATACTGTAGAACAAATGGTCAACTACTAAAACATCTGGATGCAAACATTTGCTTTCTGTTTGTATGTTGCAAACATGCAAGTGTTAAATTCTATTTCAGAAGTAAGTTACATTGATAACCCAGCCATTAGAAATTAGTTTTGGAATGGGACTTCAACATAGAACCATAGAACAGCACAGCACAGTACAGGCCCTTCAGCCCTCCATGTTGTGCCGACCTATATAATCCTTAAAAAAAAAGTACTAAACCCACACTACCCCATAACCTTCCATTTTTCGTTCATCCATGTGCCTGTCCAAGAGTCTCTTAAATACCCCTAATATTTTAGCCTCCACCACCAACCCTGGCAAGTCATTCCAGGAACTCACCACCCTCTGTGTAAAAAAACTTACCCCTGATGTCTCCCCTAAACTTCCCTCCCTTAATTTTGTACATATGCCCTCTGGTGTTTGCTATTGATGCCCTGGGGAACAGGTACTGACTATCCACCCTATCTATGCCTCTCATGATCTTGTAGACCTCTATCAAATCCCCTCTCGTTCTTCTACGCTCCAAAGAGAAAAGTCCCAGCTCTGCTAACCTTGCTTCATATGACTTGTTCTCCAATCCAGGCAACACCCTCCTAAATGATCCATCCTAAATCTCCTCTGCACCCTCTCCATAGCTTCCACATCCTTCCTATAATGAGGTGACCAGAATTGAACATAATACTCTGTGCGGTCTCACCAGAGGTTTGTAGAGTTGCAACATGATCTCTCTACTCTTGAACTCAATCCCCCTGTTAATGAAGCCTGGCATCCCATAGGCCTTCTTAACTACCCTATCAATCTGTGCAGCGACCTTGAGGGATATATGGACTTGAACCCCAAGGTCCCTTTGTTCATCCACACTCTTAAGTAATTGACCATTAATCCTGTATTCAGTCCTCTGGTTTGTCCTTCCAAAATGCATCACCTCACACTTATCCAGATTGAACTCCATCTGCCATTTTTCTGCCCAACTCTGCAGCCTGTCTATATCCTCTTGTAACATTCGACTCCTACAGCTCCATCCACAACTCCTCCAATAGGCATGCATTGTCTATTTATCAAATATAACAGAGAAATTATTTCAGTGTCACTGATGCATCTTCCACTGAGTCACAAGATTGGCAGAGTGAAAGATACTTTTACAATCTTTATCCAAAAGTTCTTTCTTTCTTTTTTTCTGGCACAAATAGATAAACAATTTGTTGAGAGCATTTAGGTCAAAGTTCTGACAGCTAAAACATTTATGCTCTATTAATAAGATTTTTTTATCTTTTTAGTTATGATTTATAATGAAATGTCTTTACTTAAGTAGACATCAAAAATCAGTTAAAATGCTTTTAAGTTCAGAATCTCTGATTTATTATCACTAACTAAAATGACATGAAATATGTCATTTTGCAGTTGTATAGTGCACAGGTATTCATAAGTTTATCATAAATTACAAAAATAAATGGTTCCAAAAATAAATAACAAAAAATAATATTAAAAAGTTTATAAGACCACAGCAAATACAGTATAAGTGATGTAAAAAGGTAAAAACCTCATGGTTGGAAGATCTTCATGGAACTGAATAAGTGCATGGATCTTGCCCCAGTTTAACCTGCTGCAGTGCATGTGAATATATAACCCAGTTAAATTGCCATAACTTCATTTTCTGTTGTTGGGCTCCACGTGGAATCCGGCAGCATGGAATGATGTTGGCTTCACGGGGAACTGCCAGGTAGTTTTGAATTTCTACATTTTAGGCCTGTAAGTGATGAAGTTCAGAACTTAAGAGTAAATTTGGGTAGGTTTTCTGCAGAACCACTCTCAAAGCTCAGCAATATCTTTACCATGGAGAACGACTGCTCATTACCCCTCTCTTTGGACTACAGCTCCTATGAACTTTATATTCTATTAGTAGAAGTGCATGCGCCTAGTCCAGTTATGAAAATAAATATTCTGACTACTTACATTTGCAGGATTTTCGCAAGGGCATGAGATTTAAATCATTAGCATTCCTGTTTCGTCAATTTGCTGGAGTGGTAATAACTTCTCAATATGGGCACAAATCCTATAATGCCTAGAAAATCTAGACATTAATCTCCACAATGGAAGTGTGTAAATTTAGTAACTCTTTTCTCTAAAATGAAGCTAAGTGCACAGAACAAGAATTAGAGTCCCTTGTGCCTCCTGTAACTGATTCACAGGATGTGAGTGTACATGACGCATTAGTGTCGATTGCACAAAGGGAAGTGGAAGCAGATCAGCTATGTAACTAGAGGCCTGTGTTAACTATCCGGAAGGATGTGAATTCAAATTCATCCTGGCAGCTGGATTAATTAAATAATCAGGAATTAAAAAGCTAGGATCAATATTAGTAACCCAAAAGCTACTAGAACATCATAACTCATCGGGCTTACTCCTGTTATCAAATTCAGGCCACATGTCATTTCAGTTTCACCGCAGTGTGGTGGATTCTCACCTGAAGTGACAACAAGATTGCACCCAGCGAGAATGAAAATGATTGGGTACTTCCCTTGTCATCAAGCCAAATGGCACAGAAACAAGCCCTACCATTTAGTTTTCACTGACCATCAACCATTTACATTAATCCTACGCTGATCATAATATGTTCCCCCCGCATGCCCTCTCCCCAGATTCTAACTTGTATCTACACACCGTAGACCATTTCCAGTACCAACTAACCTACTATCCTACATGTCTTTGGTTTATGGGGAAAAACCAGAGTAAATGGAGAAGCTCCACATAGACTGAAAGGTATGGTTGAATCCATCTCACTGGAACAGTGAAGCTATTCTACCTGTACCATCTGTGCTGTCCCCCTGGATGTGATTAACACAGACTGGATACAGGGAAGTTATATGCAGCCATCCTCCACTTACAGCGTTTGTCTGGAAAAATGTCCTACTTTTAATGGGAGAATGTTTTATGGTTTCTCTTTAATCCTCTCTTTGAATATTCTGTTCTAAGTAAACTGACTTTGCTTCAGGATTGATGGCTTCCAGTCTCACCTCCAATTTAGAGGCAGAAGCTGTTTTGTCAGTAGTTATTCAGTAATTGAAATGACCTCACAACGTGCTCAAGGACAACTGCAGATGAGTGATAGATGTCAGTGATTAAAAACAAAAACTATGCCTGAGAAGCTAATCATGTCACATGGCATCTGTGGAGAGTAAAATAAACTTAAGATCTGTGCATTTTCATTAGGTTGAAAAAAATTAAAGTAGGATTTTTAAGATGCCAAGAAAACTAGGAGGAGGAGTGTATGTGTGGGGTGAGGCAAGGCAAGAATGAAAGAGGGAGGTTGAGATATTGAAAGACAGAAGAATTAAAGGCCAAAGACAGTGACTGTAAAATCATTCAGGATGGGTTAGAGAGTGCAAATGGAAAAGCAGGATGATTTCTTGAAACTGCTGAACTCAATTTTGTGTCTGGATGCCTACAGTGTGTTTCATAATACAATGAAATGTTCTTCTATGGGGTTATGTTGGGCTTTGTCGGTGCAGTGTTGGTGGCTGAGGACAAGGAGGTCAGAATGGGAGAACGAATTAAGGTGACAAGCAATAGATATTTGGATGACACTCATTTTCTGCATAGTGTTCACTCAATCTGTGCTTGAATCTTCTGGAAGTACAGGAGGCCACGTCGGATATGGTAAACTAAACTGAAAGAAGTGTAAATTACTGTTTCATGGTATTTTGCTCTTGTAACACTGATCTTATATCGTGGCTCTTTTTCCCTTTATGCTGGCATGACAGCAAGGTGGCAGACATCAGCAGCCCCCCCGAGAGGGGGTGTTTCGTCCCAGGGTCATTTTCCAGGACCAGCCAGATACCCAAGTCAACAGGAGGTATATACTTAATAATCACCCAAGGACAGAGCTCCATTGTGAGCTGGGGACTTTCAAAGTCTGGTGTTGTGTGAGATTCTGCTCTGCGTGATTGCCTCTGTTGCTTCTGGGCTGATGGTCTTTCTATAGTGTTCCATGTGACTCTGACACCATGTAATCTGTGTGTGCATCTTCTAGCTATATTTTACTGTGCTTTTGGCCATGCTGCCTCTGATGTTCTTAGTGGGCCCCCTCTCTTGGTTTTCTTTTTGGGCCTTGGTCCGTGCCTGCCTGTCTGGTATTGTGGCAATTTTGCTGCAGTTACCCAAGTGGGCACATTCAGAGACCTGATCTTGGTGTTGGGCAATAGACATTTGCATTTTTCTGCTTTAGAACTGCATCATTTTGTTATTGTGCTGTGTTACTACAGTCTTGGGTTATTCTGCTAGGCAAAGTGATTTAAGGTAAGAAGGCTAAGTTTTACAAAGTCAGCAGTGCTTCAATGGTTAGCACCCATTTGTTGAAGTCAGAATGCCAGTAGTTCAAGTCTATCTCCTGCAACTTGGACCTCAGCATCTCAGTAGTGCAAATAATGAGATAGCATTTAAGGTGCTCTGACTGGATGTTGTGTTAAATTATGCACTCACTGAATGGGAATAGAACATCAAATATTACTGACGAACTAATTTATAGTCTGTCATGGCAGCTTCCTGTGCCAATATCTCAGGCAGTACTTCTCCAGATCGTGGAGTTTTTTCTGTCTCTGTATTTGTGTCTGTCTCTGTCACTGTCACTATCTCTATCGATCTGCGTCTCTGTCTCTTATAAGCTCTTCAGGATAGGGCTCTATCCTGGTTGAACAGACATTTCAAACATTTGGAGGAGGTATTGGCTGTTCAGAAGAAATGCTCCTCTTCAACTGCTTTTCACAATGCTGGTAACTTAGGGGTTATCAGTCTGTGTTTATGATTGGACATTGGTAGGACAATCTGGGAAAAAGACTTCCTCTATGCGTTCTCGTAAAATAAGCTATACAAGAATAAACTTATCACCCAGCTCACACACTCCACTGCCTCTTGCTCACGTCACACTTGTATGGCTATGATCAGTCCTGTTAAACTGCATGAAAACCGAGCTCATGTAAAGGAATTTTAAGCCCAAGGCATGAGGCACATTGATAGGGTAGGATGAATGTGGCATGTCAGCAACAGTGTTGATCAGAGGGGCTGAATTGCTTGTTTCTGAGCTTTAATGTTTATTTAAGTTTTGAAACTCTTTATTTATTGGTTAGTGAGTGTTTCAATTACTAAATTCTTCTGGTATACCAAAACAGCTTTGGAATGCTCAGATAAATAAGGTTAAGCTTGGCTAAAAATCTGTTCCTGGTTTGGTCCAGAATTTAATTATAAACAAAATTGATAGGGTGAAAGCATTGTCTTTCTAAGGGCCTAGCATTTTGGGTAACAGTGCCCAGTCAGTGCAAATCTATGGTGCAAGACTCTTTGCAAACTTGAGTAATGGCCCTCTGAGTCAGAGCAAACATTTCTGCATAAGAGAGGGACAAACACTCTGCGTCGAGCCATGCCGAAGATTATCACCAGGTGTCTGACGTTAGCACTGTGACCCTGAAAGATGTTCCTTTGATTGGACTAAATGATGTGCCCCAAATATTGTGTGAAAGCATACAAGGAGGTTAAGACAGGTAAGTCACCTGGCCACTTTGATTGTAAACCATCTTTTTATCTGACTTTCCTCCGTTTGAGGCAGGGCTTTCTTTCTGTTTCAGGTGATTAGGTCGCAGAGGTGATTCGCATGGGTGCTTTCATCTCCCAATGAAAAGAGGGGGCGCGTGAGTGTGCATGCAAATGCCATCTTGCCTAGGGCCTGATGACATTTCACCTTGCCCTCCCATTATGTTATGTCCGTCCATGGGAGCATGTGGCTGGGAGTGCTACCAGTTGAAAATCCATGGCAAATTTTCTTTGGAAGATCCCTCATTCCTGGGCCATGCTGGTGGAGTGTTTTTTTTCCCATCCTACTTATATGTGGCCCAACCTCTCCCAACGTATTCTGAGCAAGCATCTGAACAAAGCAGAAGTAGCCATGTCTTTCAAGGTAGCACCTGCTGCAGTAATATTTTGACATGCTAATTAATGCGCTCTGGTTCAATAACTATATCTTAGATCACCACAAAGTGCACCGTTTTTGTTTATCCCACTCACTTCCGGCTCCTTGTTTAGTTTATGTACTTGGCAAAGGCTGAGTAAATGGAATGAGGAAGAATGCAATATTTAAAAATCAGCTAACTACTAAAATGATCACCACATTCCTCACACCCACCCTTCCCCATGTCTAGCAACATTGAGGTGAATTTCAACCTCAGAGACCCTGCTCACCTCTGGTAGAGATTGGAGCAATGAAAATAGGATACACACAAATTTCCTGCTCATCTTGGTAGCAGACTTGGTTGCATTATCACAGCAACCATCACTAGACTTTCAGTTTGACAATTTACCTAGAACATAGAACAATACAGCACAGTACAGGCCCTTCGGCCCACAATGTTGTGCCGACCCTTAAACCCTGCCTCCCATATAACCCTCCACCTTAAATTCCTCCATATACCTGTCTAGTAGTCTCTTAAATTTCACTAGTGTACCTGCCTCCACCACTGACTCAGGCAGTGAATTACAGGCACCAACCACTCTCTGAGTAAAAAACCCTCCTCTAATATAGAACATAAAACTTAGAATAGTACAGCACATTACAGGCCCTTTGACCCACAGTGTTGTGCTGACCCTCAAACCCTGCCTCACGTATAACCCCCCACCTTAAATTCCTCCATATACCTGTCTAGTAGTCTCTTAAACTTCACTAGTGTGTCTGCCTCCACCACTGACTCAGGCAGTGCATTCCATGTACCAACCACTCTCTGAGTGAAAAACCTTCCTCTAATATCCCCCTTGAACTTCCCTCCCTTTACCTTAAAGCCATATCCTCTTGTACTGAGCAGTTGTGCCCCGGGCAAGAGGCGCTGGCTGTCCACTCTGTCTGTTCCTCTTAATATCTTGTACACCTCTATCATGTCTCCTCTCATCCTCCTTCTCTCCAAAGAGTAAAGCCCTAGCTCCCTTAATCTCTGATCATAATCCATACTCTCCAAACCAGGCAGTATCCTGGTAAATCTCCGAGGAGTCAGACATCAGGAAGAGCTGTGATAGTAGGGGAGTCCATAGTAAGAGGTACGGAAAGGGGTTTCTGCAGCAACAGGTGAGATTTAAGGATGGTGTGTTGCCTCCCTGGTGCTAGGATCCAGGACATCATGGACCGATTGCAGGGAATCCTCAAGGGTGAAGGTGAACAGCCGGAAGTGGTAGTGCATGTCGGCACAAATGACTTCGGGAAGAAGAGGAAGGACATTCTGCAGCAGGACTTCAGAGAAATCGGGAGAAGGCTGAAAAGCAGGACTTCCAGGGTGGTTATCTCTGGTTTGCTTCCAGTTCCACGTGCTGGAGAGGGCAGGAACAGGGAGATAATGGATCTGAATGTGTGGCTGAGGAACTGGTGCAGGAAGCAAGGATTTACATTCTTGGACCACTGGGATCTGTTTTGGGGTAGGGATGAATTGTACAAAAGGGACAGGTTGCACCTTAATAGGCGGGGGACCAGCATTCTGGCAGACAGGTTTGCCACTGCAACACGGATGTGTTTAAACTAAGTATTGGGGGGGGGAAGGGATGAACTGGAAATATAAGGATGGAGTTAAAGGGAAAGTGAAAATAAAAAAAGTTAAAAAGGACAACAGAATCAATGGAGTAGAAAGCTCAAGAAGAGATCATACAGTATGGCCAAGTGAAATAGGAATTGATATGAAAGGAAAGGGGAGTACCGAATTAAAAGTATTATATACGAATGCACTAAGTATAAGGAATAAAGTAGATGAGCTTGAGGCTCAGTTGGAAATTGGCAAGTACGATGTTGTGGGAATAACTGAGACATGGCTTCAGGCGGACAGGGCCTTGGAAATGATTATTCAAGGATATACATCTTATCGAAAGGACAGACTGACTGGCAGAGGGGGTGGGGTGGCTCTGTTGGTGAGGAATGATATTCAGTCCCTTGTGAGGGGGGGGGGCATAGATTCTGGGGATGTAGAGTCAGTACGGATAGAACTGAGAAATTCTAAGGGTAGTAAGACCCTAATGGGAGTTATCTATAGGCCCCCAAACAGCAGTCTGGATGTAGGGTGTAAGTTGAATGAAGAGTTAAAATAGCATGTCGCAAAGGTATGATACAGTTGTCATGGGGGATTTCAACATGCAGGTAGACTGGGAGAATCAGAATGGTACTGGACCCCAAGAAAGGGAGTTTGTGGAGTGCCTCCGAGATGGATTCTTAGAACAGCTTGTACTGGAGCCAACCAGGGAGAAGGCAATTCTAGATTTAGCGTTATGCAATGAACCAAATTTGATAAGGGACCTCGAGGTAAAGGAACCATTAGGAGGTAGTGACCATAATATGATATGTTTTAACCTACAATTTGAGAAGGAGAAGGGAAAATTGGATGTGTCAGTATTACAGTTGAACAAAGGGAACTATGGAGCTATGAGGAAGGAGCTGGCCAAAGTTGAATGGAACAATACCCTAGCAGGGAAGACAGTGGAACAAAAATGGCAGGTATTCCTGGGAATAATGCAGGATCGGTTCATTCCAAAGTGGAAGAAAGATCCTAAGGGGAGTAAGGGGCAGCCATGGCTGACGAGGGAAGTAAAGGGCAGTATAAAAATAAAAAAGAAGTATAACATAGCAAAGATGAGCGGGAGACTGGAGGACTGGGAAGCTTTTAAAGAGCAACTGAAGATAACAAAAAAGGCAATACGCCAAGAAAAAATGAGGTACGAAGGTAAATTAGCCAAGAATATAAAGGAGGATAGTAAAAGCTTCTTTAGGTATGTGAATAGCAAAAAAATAGTTAAGACCAAAATTGGGCCATTGAAGACAGAAACGGGTGAATTTATTATGGGGAACAAGGAAATGGCAGATGAGTTGAACAGGTACTTTGGATCTGTCTTCACTAGGGAAGACACAAACAATCTCCCAGATGTAATAGTGGCCAAAGGAACTAGGGTAAAGGATGAACTGAAGGAAATTTATATTAGGCAAGAAACGGTGTTGGATAGACTGTTGAGTCTGAAGGCTGATAAGTCCCCAGGACCAGATGGTCTGCATCCCAGTGTACTTATAGAGGTGGCTCTAAAAATCGTGGATGCATTGGTAATCATTTTCCAATATTCTATAGATTCAGGAACAGTTCCTGCTAATTGGAGGGTGGCTAATGTCCCACTTTTCAAGAAAGGAGGGAGAGAGGAAACAGGGAATTATAGACTGGTTAGCCTGACGTCAGTGGTGGGAAAGATGCTGGAGTCAATTATAAAAGATGAAATTACGACACATTTGGATAGCAGTAGAAGGATCACTCCGAGTCAGCATGGATTTATGAAGGGAAAATCATGCTTGACTAATCTTCTGGAGTTTTTTGAGGATGTAACTACGAAAATGGGCAAGGGAGAGCCAGTGGATGTAGTGTACCTGGACTTCCAGAAAGCTTTTGATAAAGTCCCACATAGGAGATTAGTGGGCAAAATTAGGGCACATGGTATTGGGGGCAGAGTACTGACATGGATTGAAAATTGGCTGGCTGACAGGAAACAAAGAGTAGTGATTAACGGGTCCCTTTCGGAATGGCAGGCTGTGACCAGTGGGGTACCGCAAGGTTTGGTGCTGGGACCACAGCTGTTTACAAAATACATTAATGATTTAGATAAAGGGATTAAAAGTAACATTAGCAAATTTGCTGATGTCACAAAGCTGGGTGGCAATGTGAAATGTCAGGAGGATGTTACGAGAATGCAGGGTGACTTGGACAGGTTGGGTGAGTGGGCAAATGTATGGCAGATGCAGTTTAATGTGGATAAATGTGAGGTTATCCACTTTGGTGGCAAGAACAGGAAGGCAGATTACTATCTAAATGGAGTCAAGTTAGGAAAAGGGGGGAAGTACAATGAGATCTAAGTGTTGTTGTACATCAGTCAATGAAAGCAGGCATGCAGGTACAGCAGGCAGTGAAGAAAGCTAATGGCATGCTGGCTTTTATAACCAGAGGAATTGAGTATAGGAGTAAAGAGGTCCTTCTGCAGCTGTACGGGGCCCTGGTGAGACTCCACCTGGAGTATTGTGTGCAGTTTTGGTCTCCAAATTTGAGGAAGGACATTCTTGCTATTGAGAGAGTGCAGCGTAGGTTCACAAGGTTAATTCCCGGAATGGCGGGACTGTCATACGTTGAAAGATTGGAGCGACTGGGCTTGTATACACTGGAATTTAGAAGGATGAGAGGGGATCTGATTGAAACATATAAGATTATTAAGGGATTGGACACACTGGAGGCAGGAAGCATGTTCCCGCTGATGGGTGAGTCCAGAACTAGAGGCCACAGTTTAAGAATAAAGGGTAGGCCATTTAGAACAAAGACGTGGAAAAACTTTTTCACCCAGAGAGTGGTGGATATGTGGAATGCTCTTCCCCAGAAGGCAGTGGACGCCAAGTCTCTGGATGCATTCAAGAGAGAGTTAGATAGAGCCCTTATAGATAGTGGGGTCAAGGGATATGGGGAGAGGGCATGATTGTGTAATGTCAGCCATGATCACAGTAAATGGCAGTGCTGGCTAGAAGGGCTGAATGGCCTACTCCTGCACCTACTGTCTATTGTCTATTGTCTCCTCTGTACCCTTTCCAATGCTTCCACATCCTTCCTATAGTGAGGTAACCAGAACTGGACACAGTACTCCAAGTGTGGCCTAACTAGAGTTTTATAGAGCTGCATCATTATATCGTGTCTCTTAAACTCTATCCCTTGACTTATGAAAGCTAACACCCCATAAGCTTTATTAACTACCCTACCTACCTGTGAGGCAACTTTCAGGGATACGTGGACATGTACCCCCAGATCCCTCTGCTCCTCCACACTACTAAGTATCCTGCCATTTACTTTGTATTCTGATTTGGAGTTAGTCCTTCCAAAGTGTACCACCTCACACTTCTGTAGGTTGAACTCCATCTGTCACTGCTCAGCCCACTTATGCATCCTATTAATGTCTCTCTGCAATCTTTGACAATCCTCTACACTATCTACAACACCACCAACCTTTGTGTCATCTGCAAACTTGCCAACCCACCCTTCTACCCCCACATCCAGGTCGTTAATAAAAATCACAAAAAGTAGAGGTCCCAGAACAGATCCTTGTGGGACACCACTAGTCACAACCCTCCAATCTGAATGTACTCCCTCCACCACAACCCTCTGCCTTCTGCAGGTAAGCCAATTCTGAATCCACCTGGACAAACTTCCCTGGATCCCATAACTTCTGACTTTCTGAATAAGCCTCCTGTGTGGAACCTTGTCAAATGCCTTACTAAAATCCATGTAGATCACATCCACTGCCTGGATGCCTAATCTATATGCCTGGTCACCTCCTCAAAGAACTCTGTCAGGCTTGTTAGGCATGATCTGCCCTTCACAAAGCCATGCTGACTGTCCCTGATCAGACCATAATTCTCTAAATGCCCATAGATCCTAACTCTAAGAATCTTTTCCAACAGCTTTCCCACCACAAACGTAAGGCTCACTGGTCTATAATTACCCAGACTATCCCTACTTCCTTTTTTGAACAAGGGGACAACATTCGCCTCCCCCCAATCCTCCGGTACCATTCCCGTGGACAACGAGGACATAAAGATCCTAGCCAGAGGCTCAACAATTTCTTCCCTCGTGGAGCAGCCTGGGGAATATTCCATCAGGCCCTGGGGACTTATCTGTCCTAATGTATTTTAACAACTCCAACACCTTTTCTCCCTTAATATCAACATGCTCCAGAACATCAACCTCACTCATATTGTCCTCACTGTCATCAAGTTCCCTCTCATTGGTGAATACTGAAGAGAAGTATTCATTGAGGACCTCGCTCACTTCCACAGCCTCCAGGCACATCTTCCCACTTTTATCTCTAATTGGTCCTACCTTCACTCCTTTTGTTCTTCACATAATTGAAGAATGCCTTGGGGTTTTCCTTTACCCTACTCACCAAGGCCTTCTCATGATCCCTTCTTGCTCTTCTCAGCCCCTTCTTAAGCTCCTTTCTTGCTACCCTATATTCCTGAATAGACCCATCTGATCCTTGCTTCCTAAACCTCATGTATGCCACCTGACTAGATTTTCCACTTCACTTGTCACTCATGGTTCCTTCACCCTACCATTCTTTATCTTCCTCATTGGGACAAATTTATCCCTAACATCCTGCAAGAGATCCCTAAACATCGACCACATGTCCGTAGTAGATTTCCCTGCAAAAACATCATCCTAATTCACACCCGCAAGTTCTAGCCTTATAGCTTCATAATTTGCCCTTCCCCAATTAAGAATTTATACCATGTTATGCCAGGAAGCCCATTCCAACTCTTGAATCTCTTCCATAATGGTCAACAGGAGAGTAATGTAAAACCTGCTGCTGATTCAAAGATGTGTTACTGCTTCATTCCAATTTGTCCCGTTGTGGCGTTCTGTTCTTAATTTTCTGTCACAGTCTTTTTTCCTTTTTCACTCCTTCTTTGATCTACAGCTGAGGGACTGGCACAGGTTGACTGATGCTGGTCTCTATCAATACCATTGTTGACTGCACTGTAGTAGGCATTCACAATTGGCCCTTTTGAAGTTCCCCCTCCAATCTCTTTCCTGCTGCTGACAATATCTAACAGACACCGGATTCCCCTTCCACAATTTCTCAGATCTGCAAGGGTCTGCCACCTCCCACCTGTCTAATTCTCCAAGCACCAGAACAATCATGACGTGTTGAATGATCTCCTTTTGTGCTGTAAGATGTTAGCTTAACTGAAACATCCTGTATCATTGACATACATGGTTTGGTTAAGTCTTTAACAAAAAGGTCTTCTGAATGTGTTGTTGAACATATTATCTATTTTTTAATAATCCTCGTGTCTGAATAGTGGTAGAAGATTCAACATTCCATTACATTTCTGTTCATGATGGTAAGGTCCAGCTAAGTTGACTGTATTTTCCAGTTTGTTTTATCATCTAGCCTGAGGCACTTTGTAACCTAGCTTGACATCTCGTGGGGGATAAATTTGCCTTTTGCTATTAGTGCTAATTGTGGTGAACTGATCAGTGGCTGGTTGTAACCCCCTCCCCTGTCAATGTTTTCACTGAAGTCAATGTGCGGAGTTGGACATAACCCATGGTTGAGACGCACACATTCATTTAGTATGATCAAAGGTAAATTATCGCGTAGGTAGTTTATAAAGCTGGAGCAGTAGTGAGTATATTGTACACTCATCCTTAAAATACTCTGTTTTTGCTGTGATTGAATGTAACAATCTTCTTAGGAACCGCCTTTGAGAGCTTTGGACCTTACTTCAGTCTGTTCTAACACATGAAGTGTCTTCCATACTGTTCCCTGTGGGTAACCCTTTTATACCAATGACTCTCTCCCTCTACACAGGATGTTTGTTGCAATCTGTGTCTGTCCAGTATAAGTGGTTTTCTTTAATATCAGCACATTGCAAACATTATATCAGTGATTGAATGGCCCACACAGTATTTTGCACTGTGATGAAGCAAAGCAATTTTACTTGGATTACCATTGTACAATAATGAAACTCTTTTATTTATGATTGTAGACCTACACATAGTGGTCTCACCCCTTAACTCAGACCACTTCAAAGGTTTTGGCCAACAAACTGAGATGCCCTGATACCATCATATTTGCACCATTGGAAGTGCAGTGATATGGATGAAGCCATGAAGTAAGACCCTTTCTTTCTTCAGGTACATGGAAAAGATCACCTTCCCTGTACTGAAGAATAGCAGCAGAGCTTTTTTTTGTCAGAGCCCTAGTCAATATTAATCTCACAATTATTGTTCATCATTAAGAAATTATAATTTGTGAGAAATCTGTGGGAACCTCCTGTGCACAAATTGATTGCTGCTGTTTCATTACAAATCCAGCTACACTTCATAAAGTACTTCCTTGATGATAAAATAATTTGGAAGCTCCTCAGCAGTGTCTAAATTAAATATTCTAATAACTGGAAACACCACTGAAAAAAAATGTTTGCAGTATGCAATTTTTGTTAGTTGGATTAAATTCCATTGTTCATTTAGTTGGAGTGATCATAATTTTTTTTTGTATTTGTTCTCTTACAGAACCACTCTGCTTCAATAACAGAAGTGACCTGAAGAGAAATCTTTCTCTCCTTCTTTAAAACAAATAAAAACACAAACTGGTACTTTTTTTTATAATGAGTGTTAAGCTGTGGAAAGTGCAACTCAAGAACATGTCTAGTTAGTATCAGGTGTTTTGTACATTTTGTATGACAAAGTGTTGTAGCATACCTTGACCTTATAGTCTGTTTCAGTACCTTTCTCTTAAAGCATATGATGTAAACATTTCTAATTTCTTATGTAAATTCAAGTTGTGTTTTGTGGTCTTGGTACAATAAAGTGCGTGGTCTGGTTTATACACACTTTACCCTGTGAGGCGATTGGCGTATTTTGTTCCGAAAACTGCTTTTCAATCTAGTTTCCAACTTGATGATTCCACAGGACCCTTCCCAATGTAATTACTCCTGGACAGTTCAGTAGGATTTCCAAAATTTTTGCTCAACAGATAATAAATGCCAAATTAAGACTGCATGTGATCCAGACGGGAGATTGAAGATAGTGGTGCTTCCCTGACCCTTCACTTACTAGAGGTCATATTCAGGAGGTATTGTCAAAGAAGCCTTGGTGAATTGCTGCAGAAAGACTTTAGGGTGGTACAGTGTCAAGTTACTGCCTTAGAAAACCAACAGCCGAGTTTCAATCTGATCCTCAGTGCAGTCTGTGTCAATTCCTGAAAGGCAAGTGATTGATTAATTGTAACCCTTAATCATTTCCAGTGTGCAGGTAAGTGTAGAATATGGTAGGAATTGTTGGGAATGTAGGGAAATCCTAAAGCTGTGGATGAACAAGAAGATCTGTAGTCTTCTGATCAGTAATCTGTAACATTCTGTGATTCAGAACCACTGTGCACAAGAAGACCTATGGAAAGACCTAAGGGCAAAACACAGGTATAATTGAGGTTAGAGATGGAACATCAGCTCTGGCAGGAATTTCAGGCCATTGCTTCCTACATAGCAAAATGAATGGCTGTGATACTTCCCTCGCAGATGAGCTCTGCACCCTTATGCATGCTTTGAAAGGGAGAATAAAACTACATTCATGGGAATTCCTTCAGCATCGGATGACCCGCGATCTCTGTCCTGGAAGCTGACATCAGAACATCTTTCAAAAAGTGAAATCCTTGCAAGGCATCAGGCACTGATGGTGTACCTGGTAGGGAACTGAAAAGCTGTACCAACCAACTGGCGGGAGTGTTCAAGAACTTCTTCAATCTCTCACTGCTGAAGTCGTAGGTTCCCACCTGCTTACCAAGATTAGGGTGAGTTGCCTCAATGACTATCGCCCACTGCCACTCACATCTACTGTGATGAAGTGATTTGAGAGGTTGGTCATGACTAGAATCAACTCCAGCCTAAGCAAGGACCTGGACCTACTGCAATTTGCCTATCACCACAATAGGACTGTGGATGTAATCTCACTGGCTCTCCGTTCAGCCTTGTTTCATTTGAACAATAGTAATCCCTACATCAGGTTGCTGTTTATTGACTACAGCCCTCAGCATTGAACTCAATCGTTCCAATAGTTCTGAACAAAAAGCTCCAAAACCTTGTAGCTTCCTTTGCAACTGGATCCTTGACTTCTTAACTGAGAGGCTATAGTATGTTTAGATCAGAAACAACACCTCTTCTTCAGAGGCGCAACTCAAGAATGTGAGCTTAGCCTGCTGCTCTAAACCCGAGACAGTGTGACTAGGCACAGATCAAATGGAATCTATAAGTTTTCCAATGACGCAACCGTTGTTGGCAGAATTTAAGATGGTGATGAGGAAGCATGCAGAAGAGAGATAGATCAGCTGGTTGAGGAATGTCGCAGCAACAACCTTCAAAAGGCAATGCTTCAAATAAGAGGGCATCCATCATTAGGGACTCCCATCACCCAGGACATGTCCTCTTCTTATTGCTACCAAAGAGGAGGTACAAGAGCCTAGGTGAAACACACTCAATGTTTCAGGAACAGCTTCATTCCCCTCCGCCATCAGTTTTCTCAATGGACAATGAAACCATGAACACTATGTTAGTATGTTTCCCTCTCTTTTTGCACTACATATTTAATTTAATTTTCTTTTTATATAAACTTCTTATTCTAGTTCATAGCTTTTATTATTATGTATTGCAAAGTAGTGCTGGCTGCCACAAAACAATAAACTTCATGACCTATGCCAGTGTTACTAAACCTGATTCTGATAATGAGAATATAAAATATGAGATTAATGTAGGATTTATATAAATGGATGGGCTGTGGCACTGTCTCAGACCACTGTCTCAGTCATCTGAGACCTTGGCCCTTTGCCTCTTCAACATGTTTTAGTTCCTCTGCCCCAGCAGCCAATTGCAACCCCCAACAGTTCCTCTAAGTGATGCTGTGACCTTTCTCTCCACTCCACACTACCATACATTGCACCACAAAATTCTCCCGATGATACCTGTTTCCTTCCTTTCAGTTCGTCAGAATGAGTAGAGGAAAAGCTGTGGACCAAGAGAGCATGGCTGTCCCATTGCTATCTTTTATATCTCAAAAGCAAACTTCATAAAATATATTGAAGTAAAAGGTTAAAATCGGTGCATTTATTGTGTCTTTGGGTCAAGCATTTTATGTACAGGGTACCGTTGCTACTCATGTGACCTTCTTGAGTGAGACTCGTTTCAAGTGTTGGAGAGGGTGTAACACAGAGCTGGTGCCAGAACATTAGACTGCAGTCCTTCCACAAAAAGCCTTTGCTCCAAGCTTCATTGCCCGTCTCTGCATGTACTCTTGTAGCCTGTGATGTGCCAGTGGCCAGTATTCCTACATGTGTAGATATCTTGCACTGGGAGAATAATGAATTTAGAGAAGTTTTAAGTGCATCTTTTACTAAGTTGATGATCTACCAATGGCATGTGATGTTTGTTTTGATTGGCATCCCTGGGAACAACCCACAGTTTGGGCAATCCTCTGCTATGCAGCTGCTTGGAATAAACCTTGTATCCTTTACCAGAATTTTTTTGTAAACATGTAGTTCACAGAGAGATGGCTGATTACCACATCTTCTTTGCAGCTCTCCTGAGGACAGCATGCCTTGAGGTAAGACATTGACTGTGCAGGAAGGATCCAAAGAGGCAGGCCACTCTCACTTCCAGTGAGAGTCCCGGTACTTTTTGGTGAGTTCTGGTGTTGAGGGATTCTGCTGAGTGGTTTTGACAGTCTGCTCAAGAAACTGTCCAGTGGAATCCATCATGTCTTTCTCCCTCAGTGCCTGAAAAATATGTTTAAGTGGACACAGCCCAGTCCATCACAGGTAAAACTCTCCCTACCACTGAGCAGTGCAGCATCTATTATCAAGGCTTCCTACCACCCAGGCCATGCTTCTTCTTGTTGCTGCCAGCAGGGAGAAGGTACAGGAGCCTTAGGACTCACACCACCAGGTCCAGGAAGAGTTGTTACCCCTCAACCATCAGACTCCAGAACCAGAGGAGATAACTTCACTCATCCCGACACTGCACTAATTCCACAATCTGCAGACTCGCTTTCAAGGACTGTACAACTCATGTCTTCAAAATTATTTGTTTATTTATTAATTACTATAATTTTGTTTCTTCTTTTTTGTATCTTCATTATTTGTTGACTTTTGCATATAGGTTGTTTGTCCGTCTTTGTTTATCATTGATTCTATTATGTTTCTTTCTATTGTCTGTGAATGCCCACGGATGTGTGATCAAAGGCACCCTGAAAGAACATTGCTACAAAGAATGGTTGTGTGGCAGTATTGAAGTGAATGGAACATTGCATGAATACAAGGCCAAACCCACCTGCCATGACACCAGGGACAAGTAGAACCTCAGCATGCAGTCACACATGGTGCTTGCCTACTCTTATTCTCTGCAAAGCGTGATGCAATCACATGTAAAAGTGGTCATTTGAAAACAAGGTAATGTTGGGTATAATTTTTTCCCCAAGTTGTCTGGGACCCAGTGCATTGTGTTCCATCCTGGATCTCCGGATGATACGGAAAATGGTATCCTTAGTGATGATGCAGGAATGGGGAATGCGCCACACATGCATAACCTCCAGCCACACCAAGAGCACCTCACAGCCGATGACTCGGCTGTTCCCAATCGTCAAAATGGAGTGCTCCCACACTCCCAGCTTTCCTTTAATGTTACAGGCCTTGGCCCTTCTGAACAAGATCCCCAGTCACTTAAGGTAGTCAGCCATGATGGTGACATGATGAGGCTAGTTCATCCCAAGGTTGACTCTGGATCCTGAAAGCAACTCAAACATGGATCATAGATGCATTGTACTTTCAGCAGGTCTAGGCGCATCCAATCTCACAAAGCCAAGTATAACTCAGTCAGTCACGGCCCAATGTTTTACACTGGTCCCTTTAGCACAAAGGACCTTGATAGGCCATCATGCCAACTTTGTTTTAGCCAGCTGTGCCTTGTACATTTACCATAGAGAGGCTCAAGTTTCCTCACAGGACCAGTGACCTGGATTAGATACAAACCTTTTGTGTTGCTTATGTGGTGTTTGTAGGTTCTCCCTGTGACCAAATAGATTTTCTCTCAGGGCTTTGGGGTACTCCCACATCTTACTGGTATTCCAGTGGGTTACTTGACTTATCCCTAGTTGTAATGTGGCATGAGCTGAAGGGAGAATAAGTTGCAGAGAAAGAAGAAGGGGAGCAGGCCAACATGAACCCAATGGATCAAACGGCCTCATTTTGTGTTGCAGGAAGTACTCAAGGTGCATTATTCCACTCATTGCCAAGGTGGAAATTAGAAACTCACCCCACTTTCGTGGTTCTGGAAGGAACAGAGCCCATGAGAAGCATTACCACAAACAAAATGTATGCAGAAGCTCCAGTGCTGAACTGAGGAGTGGCTGTTCTTTAAAAATGAAGAAAAGCAGAGATTTCCATGCTGTCCAAGTCAATATTTATTTCAAATCAATATACTTTATGAGAACAGATACCTTAGTCATTATCAAAGTATAGTTTGTGGCACGGTAGTATAGTGGTTAGCACAACAATTTACAGTACAGGCGATCTGGGTTCAATTCCCGCCATTGCCTGTAAGGGGTTTGTACATTCTCCCTCTGACCACATGGGTTTCCTCTGGTGCTTTGGTTTCCTCCCATGTCCCAAATGTCCCAGTTAGTAGGTTAATTGGTCATTGTGAAGGTTGTCCTGTGATTAGGCTAGGATTAAATTGAGGGATTGTGGCCAACGTGGCTCGAAGGGCTGGAATGGTATAGTCCCTGCTGTATGTCAATAATAAAAAATAATAATAGATCTAATTGTATGCAAGTTTTTTGTCACATTCTTCCTTGTCACATGCCCTCTCCTCATTGCTACCATCAGGAAGGAGGTACTGGTGCCTAAAGGCACACACTTGTCAACTCAGGAACAGCTTCCTCCCCTCTGACCTCCATTTTCTGAATGGACTTTGAACACATGAACATTACCTCACTAATCTTTGCACAACTTATTTCATTTAAATATTATATACAATTTGGCTTTTTGACACTGATCAGCAGAAAAAGACTTTTTCATGTCAAAGTAGAAACAGATCTCTACAAAGTGATCTAAATTAATTACAAATATACAAAACAGTCTGGTAAGTCTAGGGAAGACAATCTTCTGCCGCGCCAAATGTGGGAGCGTGAAGTGTAAGCCTCCCAAACCCCCTGCTTGTGCGGATGCTGAGTGATTCGTTACCCTGTTACAAAGAGTACCACAAAATAACAGACAGTACACTGCATACAATTAAAAGTTTTAACTTTATAATTCTTAAATTAACTAAAGGGTTAGTAAAGAAAAAGCAAAAAAAAAAGAAAAGGGCCCATTTTAATGAAACAGTTGGAGCTCACAGTCTCCCTTTGCTGATCCTTTTTCAATCTCCCCATATTTTGTCAAAACACAGCTCCACTCCGGGTCGACTCCTCCGACCTCTTCTCTCTTCTCTCCTAACAAAAGCCCCAAGCCTAACCTTATTGTCCCTCACCAAAGAAACCTCCCCTAAATCCAGCCATCCTAATTGGATGGCATACAATTCTCCTATCTCTCATCTTCAACAGTAACCCAGACAAGCAGCCTACACAGAGCAGAACAGCATAACGGAGAAAAAATATGAACCAGGTCATTACATATAAAACACAAAATAATTGATTGCAAAAGTATTCATAGTCCCCTGCCCCCTTTAAAATGACACGCCAAACCACCACTGGTGCAGCCAGTTGGTTTTAGGAGTCAAATAATTAGTTAAATAGAGAACTGTTTGTTTTTGGAGACCTGTGTGCAGTCAAGGTATTTCAACTGACTGTATTAAAAATATACCTGCACCTGGAAGGATCAACGGCTGGTGAGTCAGTATGCTGGCAAAAACTACACCCTGAAGACAAAAGAACACTCCACGCAACTCTGCAAAAAGGCTATTGGAAAGCACAAGTTAGGAGATGGATACAATAAAATTTCCAAGCCACTGAATATCCCTTGGAGTACAGTTAAATCAATCATCTAGAAATGGGAAGAATATGCCATAGCTTTAAATCTGCCTAAAGCAGACCATTTTCAAAAACTGAGTGACCGTGCAAGAAGGGGAGTAGTGAGGGAGGCCACTGAGACCTACGACATCTCAAGTGGAGTTACAAGTTTCAGTGGCAGAGATGGGGGAGACTGTGCGTAGAACAACTGTTGCCTGGGTGCTTCACCAGTTGCAGCTTTATGGGAGAGTGGCAAAGAGAAAGCCACTGTTGAAAAAGTCTCACATGAAATCTTGGCCTGAAGGCATAGGGGAGACTCTGAAGTCAGCTGGAAGAAGGTTGAATGGTCTGATGAAACCAAAATTGAGCTCTTTGGGCATCAGACTAAACACTATGTTTAGCGTAAACCAAACACACCATCCCTACCGTGAAGCATAATGGTGGCTGAATTATGCTGTGGGGGTGCTTCATTGCAGCAGGCCCTGGAAGGGTAGAGGGTAAAATTAATGCAGAAAAATACAGCGAAATCCTGGTGGAAAGCCTGTTGGAATCTGCTGAAGAACAATGACTTTGGAGAATATATGTTTCCCAGAAAGATTTTATAACCCTAATCTTAATGGCAAAGCTACACAGGAATGGCTTAAGAACAACAGATGTCCTGTCCTGGAGTCTGGGCTTCAATCCAATAGAGAATTTATGACTGGATTTGAAAAGGGATGTTCTCTTACGATCCCCATGCAATCTGACAGACCCTGAGCAGTTTTGTAAAGAAGAATGGGGAAACTTTGCAGTGTCCAGATGTGTGAAATTGTTGAAGACTTATCCACACAAGCTTAAGGGTGGTATTGCTACCAAAGGCGCATCTACTAAATACTGACTTGAAGGGGGTGAAACCTATGTAAACAATTACTTTGCTTTTTATATTTGTATTTATGTAGATCACTTTGTAGAGGTATGTTTTCACTTTGACATGAGTCTTTTTCTGTTGATCAGTGTCAAAAAAAAGCCAAATTAAATCCACTGAGATTCAATGTTGTAAAACAATAAAACATGAAAACTTCCAAGTGGGGTGAATACATTTTATAGGCACTGTATAAAAGCTTCTGTCACAAAGACAACAAATTTCACAACAAATGCCTAGGGTATTAAACCTGATCGTGATTCTGATTCTGACATTAGCTAATTAAAGCTGCAGCACTTTAGATAATCTTCAATGGCTATAAAGAACCGTAAAGAGCATAAAAGCTGTAAAGAGCATTGGCTGCATTACATGTACATCAAAAATCATAAGAGTTGCTCTGCAATTAGAAACTCTAATTTTCAGAATGTTAATGCAGGTTTAACTCAAGTTCTGTTCCTGGGGTAATCGAACTCATGTTCCCACACCCACCTCTAGCAGAGGCATAGGGAGTGTTAATTAACAATGTGTCCTGCATGATGAGGCCAAGAGGAGGACTGAGCACAGGTTCCTGCTCAGGGTCGTGGAGGAGATCCAGAGAAAGGGGTTCTCCTCTCTATGTACAGTGGACATCTGCCATCTCACACTCCTGGCCTTTTCCTGCAGTTATGCCTGATTTTGTTTCTTCCTCCCATTCATCAATCAAATCGAGGGCATGCCCCTGACTGAACACATTCATACTTGCATATGGTGGAGTAGCATCTCACCAACATATTTTCAGCAAAACTTTTGAAGAGAGAATTGGAGAATACACCTTCAACTCACCTCTTAAAAGCACAACCAGTCTCTACCATCAACTGAACAGCGATGGTCATGATTGGCTCTATGACATGATTAAAAGTCTATAATGAGATCCTTGCCTATTCCTGCTCCACTGTTGAGCCAATCACTAGGTTGCAATGCAGCCTTCTTGGCAAAGCACAGAAGGACAATTGACTCTTGGCATCCATTTTAGATCACTTGTTTCTCATGCACTACACCTCCTTCACTGACATGTGTTAAATTTGGTCATAATCTGTGAAGAGGTCCACTTGACAAATGACATCTCTTCAGTTACTGACATATCTGGCCAAAACACCTCTCTTATTCCAGTTAGTTAGGTGAAGTGCTCAAGGAATTGCTGGAACAAATGTTACTTGTGATAGTGAAGTCTTAGCAAAGTATTGTGTTTCAAATGGCAGCTTCAAACCTTAAATTAATGGCAGAACTCCTTTGCTCTCTCTCTACTTTTGGTAACTTCTTTCTCATCAGGCTGATGTGGCTTTAATGCTGATATTATTCATTACAATGAAGCAGATGAAGCCCAGGGGGAAGTCAACAGGTCAGGTAGTATCTATGGAGGGAAATGGGCTCATCTAGATAAAGGCTCTTAAATTGAAATATTGGCTCTTCATTTATTCACTCCATTAATTATCTCTGAACATAAGCAGTATCTGGAATAAAGTAGATGAGCTTGTTCTTCCTTTCTGTGCCTTGTGGCACATTGGACATCAACCTTGCCAATTCTTTAGCATTTATCTGTTTCTTATGAGGCTGCATTTCTAGCTCAATGCTCAACTCAGCATGGGTGGAAAGCATGCAAGGAGCCGGCTGGATTCAAAACTGCAACCACTTTCCTTGAAGTCTGGTGCGGATGTCAACACACCACTGGCCAGCCTAGATGATCTTGTAGCACGGTTAAAAATTGCCAGGTATGGCACCACTAAATCATGACATAAAGAATATCACACTTGGTAGCATAACATCCATATTGAAAGGACAGACAGGTAGGCAGAGGGGGCGGGGTGTCTCTGCTGGTAAAAAGTGGAATCAAATACTTAGAAAGAGGTGACCTAGGACCAGTAGATTTAGAATCAATGTGAGTAGAATTACAAAATTGTAAGGATAAAAAGAGCCTGATGGGAATTATATACAGGCTACCGAACAGTAGCAAGGATATGGGTTTTGAAGTACACCGAGAGAAAGAAAAGCATGTAAAAGGGCAATTGAGGCAATTTCTATGCAAATAGATTGGGAAAATCAGGTTGGTGCTGGATCCCAAGGAAAGAAACTTGTAGAAAGATGGCTTTTTAGAGCAGCTTGTGGTTGAACCCACTATAGAAAAAAGCAATTCTGGATTGTATGTTGTTTATTGAACCAGATTTGATTAGACAGCTTAAGATAAAGGAATTCTTGGGAGACAATGATCATAATATGATAGAATTCACCCACAGTTTGAGATGGAGAATCTCAATCAGATGTATCACTCTTAAAATGGAGTAAAGGGGGTGCATAAATGCATAAGTTGTTTGCAAGGGGACATTAGCAGGATGATGGCAAAGCAGCAATGGCTAGAGTTTCTGGGAGTAGTTCAGAAGGTGCAGGATCAGTTCATTCCAAAGAGGAAGACATATTCTAAAGAGAGAATAAAGCAATCATGGCTGACAAGGGAAGTCCAAGATTGCAGAAATCAAAAGAAGGAGAATACAAGATAGCAAAAATTATTGGAACGTTTTTAAAAAAGCAACTAAAAAAGTAATAAGGGGAGAAATGATGAAAAGTCAAGACAAGATACCAAATAATATCAAACAGGATACCAAAGCATTTTCAGATATACAAAGAGAATAGGAGAGGCAAGAGTGGATATTGGACCACTGGAAACTAACACTGGAGAGGTATTTATGGGTGACAAAGAAATGGCAGACTATTGAATCAAGGATTTTGCAAAATTTTCACTATGGAAAACACCTGCAATATCACAGAAATTTGAGAGTGTCAATGGGAAGAAGTGAGTACAATTGCTATCACTGAGGAGAAAGTGCTTGGGAAGCTGAATGGTCTGAAGATAAATAAGTCATCTGAATCAATGGACTAAACTCCAGGGCTCTGGATGAGGTAGCTGATGAGTCATTAGAAATAATCTTTCAAAAATGACTGGAATCTGGAATGGTTCCGGAAGACTGGAAGATTGCAAATGTCACTTCTTAATATTCAGGATAGCCATAGATAAGGATATTTATAGTTCTTGTGGGAGAATTTTAAGTTGGAGCAGGTCAAATTATGAGGGCATTAGGCAGGAATTAAGAAGTATTAATTGGGAACATCATTTCTCTGGCAACTTCCCATTAGATATTTGTATTTAAAAACCAATTTTACAGGAAAGGTATGTTCTTGTTAGAAGGAAGGATGGGGATGGAAAGATAAGAGGACCTTGAATGTCCAGAGAGGTGATGAATTTAGTCAAGATGAGAAAGGAAAAGAATGTAAAGCTTCAGAAGTTGGGGTCAAACAATGAACATGAAGAGTATCAAGAAGACAGAAAAGAACTAAAGAAGAGAATTAGCAAAGCCAGGAGGAGCCATGAAAAGTCATTGGCAAATGTGATTGTGAATACCAAGGCATTCTACACATAAATCAAAAGGATGGGACCACTCAAATATAAGGGGAGAACATTTGCTTGGATGAAGAGAATGTAAGTGTGGTAGTTAATGAGTATTTTGCTTCAGTTTGTACTAGGAAAGGGGATATGGAGGACCAGGAGATCAGTGCTGAGTGTACAAATGCATAAGAGCGTTTTGAACTCAAGAAGAAGGAGTGTTGGACCATCCAATGAGTATTAAGCTAGATAAGTCCCCAGGGCCTGATGGGATTTACCCTAGGTTATTGAAGATGAGATTGCTGGGCCCCTGACCATAATCTTCAAGTCATCTCTATCCATAGATGAGATCCCAGAGGACTGGCAATTGGCTGATGTTGTACCTCTATTTAAGAAGGGAACACGGGAAAATCCTGGGACCTATAGATCAGTGAATTTCATGTCAGTTGTAGGGAACTTGCTGGAGAAAACTCTTAGGGTTAGGATATATGAGGATTTGGAAACCCATGGACAAATTAGGGAGAGCTGGCATGGATTTGTACATGACAAGTCATGCCCTACCAACTTGTTTGAGGTTTTTGACAAGGCGATGAGCAAGACTGATGATGTTTGGGCAGTGGGTGTTGTCTACATGGATTCTAGCAAGGCATTTGACAAAGTCCCTCATTAGAGGCTAATGCAGAAGATTAAGATACATGGGATCCATGGCAAATTGGCGGTTTGGATTTAGAACTGGCCTGCGTATAGAAGACAGAGGGCTGTGGTTGAAGTGGTGTTCCGTAGAGTTTGTGCTGGGAGCTCTGCTGTTTATTATGTATATAAGTATCCTGGATGAAAATGTAGATGCGTGGGTTAGTTATACCAAGATTGGTGGAGTTGTGGATAGCATAGAAAACTGGCAAAGAATAGAGCGTGATATAGATTAGCTCCAGGTATGGGCTAAGAAAAGGCAGATGAGGTTTAACTCAGGTAAATGTGAGGTGTTGCACCTCAGTAGGGCAAATGCAATAAGATAGTACACTGCTAAGGGCGAGATCCTTAACAGTGTTGCTGAGCAGAGAGATCCAAGTTTATGAATGGCTACACAGGTCGTTAAAGCAGTTAAAAAGGCTTATGGAATGCTTCCTTTTATTATTCGAGGTACTGAGTTCAAAAGTCAGAAGGTTATGTTGCAACTTTATATAACTCTGGTTAGACCACATGTGGAGTATTGCGTACAGTCTGGTTGCCCCACTATAGGAAGGATGTTGAGGCTTTGGAGATGGTGCAGAAGAAGTTTACCAGGATGCTGCCTGGTTTAGAGGGCATGTGCTATCTTGAGAGGGTGGATAAGCTTGGATTGTTTTCTCAGGAGCGCTGGAGGCCGAGGGGGGTGGAGGTCTGATAGAGGTTTATAAGATAATGAGAGTCAAAGATAAAGTGGACAGAGAGTATCTGTTTCCCATGGTTGAGATGTCTAATACCAGATAGAATGCATTGAGGGTAACAGATAGTAGGTTCAAAGGGGATGTCAGGGTAAGTTTTTTACTCAGAGAGTCATGGATACGTGGAATGTGCTGCTGGATATGGTGGTAAATTGCAAATACATTAGAGGCTTTTAAGGGATATTTGGACAGATATAAGGAAGATGGAGGGATATGGACATGGTGTAAATAGGAGGGATTAGTGGCTGCGTGTTTTTGATTTGATTTTTAGTTGGTTAGGCACAACATTGTGGGCTGAATGACCTGGCCCTCTGCTGTGCTGTTCTATATCCAATGTTCACTCCACTCTTTAAGAAGGGAGAGAGGCAAAAGACAGGAAATTATAGGCCAATGACAAAACAAGAGATAGCCTGTAGATGCTGGAAATCCAAGCAACACACACACTAAAGGAACTCAGCATGCCAGACAGCATCTGTGGAAAAAAGTATAGTCGATGTTTTGGGTCAAGACCCTTCATCAGGACTGGAGAGAAAAAAAAAGTTTGAAGAATAGAACCGCCTCCCCCACCTTTTAACTCTACAGCTCATTTTTTTTTCCCCTCTAGTTCTGCTGAATGGTCTTGGCCTGAAACGTAGACTGCACTGTTTTCCATAGATGCTGCCTGGCCTGTTAAGTTATAGGCCAGATAGCCTGACTTCAGTGCTTGACAAGATATTAGAGTCCATTATTAACAATGAGGTTTTGGGGCACTTGGAGGCACATGATAAAATATGACAAAGTCAGCGTGATTTCCTTAAGGGGAAATCTTGCCTGGCAAATCTCTTGGAATTCTTTGAGGAAATAACAAGCAGGATAGACAAAGTAGAGTCAGTGGATATTGTTTCTCTGGATTTTCAGAAGCCCTTGGAAAGGTTGCCATCTATAAGGCTGCTAAGCAAGATAAGATCATAGAGTATTACAGGAAAGATATTAGCTTGGATAGATTGGTGAAGAGTTGGAATGAATGGGACCTTTTCTGGTTGGCTGCCATTGACTACTGGCGCTCTGCAGGGGTGGGGGGGACCTTATACAGTATATCAAAGATTGGGATGATGGATTTGTGGTCAGGTTTACAGATGATGCAAGGGTTGGTTGAGGGTCAAGCAGTATAGAAGCAGGGAATCTGGACAGAGAGGCATTGACAGAGTTTTCATATTAGTATTTAATCTACTGAAATACTAAAAAGGCTTAGTTTCCATTGCTTGAAAAGTGAAGGCTAAAGGATGTCATTGAAGTCACTACAGAGCTTGTTATGTTGGAAAAGGAGAAAATGTGTCCTTTTATCACAATCATAGAGAGGTGCAGCATGAAAAAAAGCTCCTCTGAGTACATGTCAATTATCAACCAACAATTCACACTTACCCAATATTAATCTCGTTCTCATCTGCCACCATATTATCATGGTCTCACACTACCACTCATCTGCACACTAGGGACAATTTACATTGCTTGTTGTGTCTGTTTACAACTACATATGGTATATATTAAATAAAAGCATGCACGCAGGAGATGGATTGAACTGGGTATTCACATTGCAGTGAGAGAGAGTGAGAACAATGCACATACATAGACAACAGTCCTGCAGTGCTTAGGGAGGGGTCGTTGCTCTAAAAGAAATAGATCCATACATTACACCTATTCCCCTATAGCTTAATGCACAATAAAACTGCATAGGTACAAATCATTCAATTTCCCTTTCATAAATCCATATTCCAAATAAACAGCTCTAAATGTGCAGTTCTAAAGGTTCGGTCTTTTGGGTGGTGCTCTTTTTCTTTCTGGATAGCGCTTCTGGACCTGTGGAGTGGCATCAGGTTTGGTAGGTGTCTTGTCTAAGACAATGTTCTCGATTTCTGGTGTCACGTTGCTGTCAGTGATGTGATCATCACTGAGAGGTAAGTCTGGTGATTCTAATGAGTGCGTCTTGCTAGATGCAGTCGATTCAGGTGTATTCTTCAGTTGAGCATGACATCACCATGTCTGATCTCCAACATCCACTGTGTACATCAGTGGTCCAATTCTTGTCGATATCCTACCATGTGTTCACTTGTCTTCTCAGTAATTAGCGTTAGGACATCCTGTCTAATCTCAAAGCTCTTTGCTGATTCACTTGGGAACTGGCTGAATTGTTCAATCTGGATTTCCCTCCTTAGATCTGGTTTCAGGAGGTCTATGTGAGATCTCAGATTCCTGCTCATGAACAGCATTGCAGGTGTTTGATTTGTCGTCGCTTGAACAGAGTTCCAATACACTAAAAGGAGGTTGTCCACCTTGTGCTGGAGAGAAATGGCCTCCTTGTCTATTGCTTTAATGAATTTCTTAAAGGTTTGGATAAATCTTTTAGCAAACCCATCCTTTGCAGGATGGTGAGGAGCTGACTTGGAATGTCTGATGCCATTTTTCTCCATGAACAGTCAGAGTTCTTCTGACATGTACTGTGGTCTGTTGTCACTCACAACTTGTTCTGGTGAAGATAGTCCTCAGAATGGAGATATTCTTCGCTGAGGTGGTTGACTTCATTGTTATGACCTCTGGCTACTTCCAATGAGCATCCATGGCAATCAGGAACATGGAGTCTGTGTATGACCTAGCAAAGTCAATATGTACTCTCTTTCATGATGATGACGGCCACTCCCATGGGTGTAATGGTGCCTGTGGGGGTGCATTTTGAACTTTCTGGCATCCCAAACAGGTTTTGGCTAAGTTTTCAATCAATTTATCTATTCCCTTCTCAAACACATTCTGATTAGCATTAAGCAGTTGTGACAGGTTCTGGTTAGTGCTGCCATTTGGGCTGTAGTTGCCTGTTGATGTCACACTGAGGGTTTTGATTGAGCAACAGTCTAGTTGGATTTTTCTCAACTATTCACATCTGAAAAGTGCTGGCTGTCTACTTGCCAATAGTTAAAGATCTAACTGCTGCATTTGGTCTCCCTATGTCACCTTCATTTTCGGTTTATCTTTGGAGGACACTTTTTCACCCGTGTAAGTCTTTAGCATCAAAGAGGTCTTCGTTAATGGTATCTTAGAAAACAATCTGTTGTAGTCAGCCTCTGGAATTATAGACAAAACTGACCCTGTATCCAGTTCCACTTTAGTTTAATGAGGGGTGATCGATAAGTTCGTGGCCTAAGGTAGAAGGAGATGAGTTATACAGCTCTCGTTACATGCACAGGCAGTTCAATTCTTTGAGTGAAAATGCAGAAAGTTTGAAGTTAATAACTCATCTCCTTCTACCTTAGGCCACAAACTTATCAATTACCCTTGCTGTGGGCATTTTCTGGGGGTCCAAGATCCATGTGCTCCATGACCGCTGGACTAAGTGTGTAAATGTAGGCGGGGACAATAGTGAAAAATAAATGTGCTAGGGTTTTAAAAATCGACTCCTACCGTAGGCCACGGACTTATCAATCACCCCTCGTACACCAGACACATCTATTATGATCCATATTATATTAAGGTCTGCTTCAGTAATACTATGCAGTTCTAGGAAAGACAGCTCACTTTTGTCAGACTCTATATTGTCTGATTTTGTTTTACATTTGGTAAATTTATGCATTTGCTTAGTTTTGTGTTTGAGACTTCTCACCCGGTTGTGGCTTATTGTCTGCCTTGCTCACTCTCTCTCTGTGTAACCTTGTCTGTGACACTTTTAGCAGACTTTTTCTTGGAACCAACAGTCATTTGCATCATGGGAGGATTTGCCACATCGATAACATCTTTGGCTTTTTGCACCATTCAGGGACATTCTGTGCATCTTACAGTCTAGCCTGCTTTTCTGTAGTTCTGTAGTTCTGCTGCATAATTTTCTAAAGTCTAAAAATATTGCTATGATCAATGCCTGTTCTAAAGTTCAGTCTCTTTCAGATAGTAGCCTTTTTTGATTACTTTGACCACATACAAGCCAGTCCTTTAATGCTTCAGAAAGTCCATCTCTAAAGTCAGTCCTGCAATGTATTCAAAAATGCTTTCACCTTTTGACTGACTCCTTTTGTAAAATCTAAATCTCTCAACTATTACCAGCAGTTTAGGGCTCAAGTGATTTTGTAAAATTGTAACAATTTGTCGAGCATTTCGCTGACTGGCTTTTCAGAGGTTACTAGATTGTGTAAGAGACTGAACGTTCTTGCACCCATTAAGCTAAAAAGTATAGGGAAAAGTAAAAACACAAAATGCTGGTAAAACTCAGCAGGCCAGACAGCATCTATGGGAGGAGGTAGTGATGATGTTTCGGGCCGAAACCCTTCATCAGGAGTGAAGTAACATGGGATGGTAAAAGGGGAATAAGAAGTGGGGGGAGGGATAAAGTAGAGAGCTGGGAAGTGATAAGCTGAAGGGAAATAGACTAGGGGGAAGGTGGAGAATTATGGGAAATAAAAGAGAAAGAAAGGTAGGGCTGGGGGGAGATTATAGTGAGGGGGGAAAAGAGAGAGAAAGAGAACCAGACTAAAATTATAGATAGGGTAGATAGGGATGGGGTTGGGGGGGGGGGCAGGAGTATCAACAGAGGTCTGTGAGTTGAATGTTCATGCCGGCAGGTATGTCTGTCCATGGCCTCCTCTACCGTCAAGATGAGGCCACACACAGATTGATGGAGCAATACCTTCTCTCCTGCCTAGGTAGCCTCCTACCTGCCAGCATGAACATACAACTCAAAGACCTCCGTTGATACCCCTGCCCCCCTTACCCCATCCCTATCTATAATTTTAGTCTGGTTCTCTTTCTCTCTTGTTCTCCCCCCTCACTATAATCTCCCCACAGCCCTACCTTTCTTTCTCTTTTATTTCCCACAATTCTCCATCTTCCCTCTAGCCCATTTCCCTTCAGCCTATCACAGCTTGCTACTTCATCACTCCCCCCACTTCTTATCCCCCCTCGACCATCCCATGTTACTTCACTCCTGATGAAGGCCTGCTGGGTTCTGCCAGCATTTTGTGTTTTTATTTATTTCCAGCATCTGCAGATTCACTCGTGTTGCCTAAGAAATATAGGGACTTTCTTTTGCTCCTTCATGCTGTTGGCATCACCATATAGTTCCACCCCCGCAATTTACAACTCCCAGCCTTCATTAGAGCTCCCAACTTCGTCAACTTTCCTGACTGAAGCTCTCACCACATCATGTTCACTTTAAATTCAGTACATCTTTCACTGTTACTCACAGGTCCTTTGGCTTTCTCGTGGTGTTTAACTCTTGCTGTCTTACCGTCGGAGCAGTTCGTGATATTTTCAGACATTTAGGTTTGTACTTGTCACCAATTTGTTGTGTCTGTGCATGACATATCAATTAAATAAAAACATGCCTACGGGAGGTGTCTTTAACTAGTGTATTCACATTGGAGAGAGAGAGAGAGAGAGAGAGGGAGGGAGGGAGAGAGAGAGAGAGGGAGAGAGAGAGAGAGAGAGGGAGAGAGAGAGAGAGAGGGAGGGAGGGAGGGAGAGAGAGAGAGGGAGAGAGAGAGAGAGAGAGAGAGGGAGAGAGAGAGAGGGAGAGGGAGAGAGAGAGAGAGAGAGAGAGAGAGGGAGAGAGAGAGAGAGAGAGAGAGAGAGGGAGGGAGGGAGAGAGAGAGAGAGAGGGGGAGAGAGAGAGAGAGAGAGAGAGAGAAATTGAGAGAGAGAGCGAGAGAGAGAGAGAGAGAGATAGAAAACGATACACATGCATAGACAGCACATGTGGAGACAACAGATTGAAACGTAGTGCTTGGTGGGTGTGGAGGGGGGGGGTCAATGCCCTAAAAGATATAAATCCATACATTACAGTGCCCAATAAACTGCCAACCCACATGGCTTTGGAAGATAGTGGAGAGGAAGTCGGTATTGAGGGAATAAGGATCCGCAGAAGGGTTTGGACAGATTAGGAGAAAGAGAAAAAAACTGACAGATGGAATACAGTGTATGGAAGTATATAGTAATGCACTTTGGCAGAAGGAATAAAGGTGTACACGGTTTTCTAAATGGGGAGCAAATTCAGATGCACCTGGGAGTCCCAGTTCAGGGTTCCCTAAAGGTTGATTTGCAGGTAGTAAGAAAAGCGAATACAGTGTTAACATTCATTTCAAGAGGACTAGAATATAAAAGCACAGATGTAATGCAGAGGCTTTATAGAACACTGGTTGGAGCACATTTGGTGTATTGTAAGCAGTTTTGGGCCCTTTTCCTGAGAAAGAATGTGCTAGCATTGGAGAGGATCCAGAGGAGATTCACAAGAATAATCCCAGGAATGAAAGGGTTAATGTATGAGCAGCATAAAACCACAAGACATTGGAGCAGTATTAAGCCATTTAGTCCATCAAGTCTGCTCCAACATTCCATCATGGCTGATCCTGGATCGCACTCAACATCATACACCTGCCTCCTCACCATATCTTTTGTTGGCAGGACTATCAGGAAATGATCAACTTCCATCTTAAATGTACCCACTGCAGTTCTGTGGCACAGCATTCTACAGATTCACTACTCTCTGGCTTAAAAAAATCCTCCTTAACTCTATTCTAAAAGGTCAAGCTTCAATTTTGAGATAGTGCCCTCTAGTTCTGGTACCTCCACCATAAGAAACATCCTCTCCACATTCACCCTATCTAGTCCTTCCTACATTTGTTAGGCTTCAATGAGATCCTCCCACATTTTTCTAAATTCCAGTGACTATAGGCCTAAAGCTGCCAAATGCTCCTCCTATTAGTTAACCACTTCAGTCCTGGAATCGTTCTCATAATCTCCTCTTGACTCTCTCTAATGACAACATATCCTTTCTGAGATATGAGGCCCAAAACTGTTGACTAGGACTCACTAGTCTCCTATAAAGGCTCAGCATTATCTCCATGCTTTTACATTATATTTACATTTTATTCCCATTCAAGTAAATGCCAACATTACATTTGACTTCTTTACTACAGACCCAACCTGTAAGTTAACCTTCTAGGAGACTTGCACCAGGACTCACAAGTCCCTCTGCACCTCTGATGTTTGAACCTTCTTCCTATTTAGAGAATAGTCTGCATTTATTGTTCTTTTTACCAAAACACGTGATCATATTTTCCCCAACACAACTTTCCATCTGCCTATTTTTTCCCCATTCTTCCAATTTGTCTAAGTCCTGCTGCAATCGCATTGCTTTCTCAGCACTACCTACCCCTCGACCTATCTTCATATCATCCATAAACGTTGCTACAAAGCCATCAAATCCATTTTCCAAATCATTGACAAACAATGTGAAAAGTAGTAGTCCCAATACTGGCCCCTGAGGAACACCACTAGTCACTGGCAGCCAACCAGAAAAGGCCTCTGTTAATACCACTCACTGCCTCCTGCCCATCAGCCATTCTGTTATCCATGCCAGCATCTTTCCTGTAATGCCATGGGATTTTATCTTGTTAAGCAGCTTCATACGTGGCACCTTATCAAATGCCTTCTGAAAATCCAAGTAAATGACAACCACTGCCACTCCTTTATTCACCCTGTTTGTTCTTCCTTGAAGAACTCTAACAGATTTGTCAGGCAAGATTCCCCTTTACAGAAACCATGCTGACTTTGACTTATTTTATCATTAATCTCATCTTTAATAATAGATTCCAACACTTACCCAACTACTGAGGTTAGGCTAACTATATTTTTCTTTCCTTTGCTTTCCTCCCTTATTAAAGAGTGGAGAGACATTTGCAATCTTCCAGTCCTCTGGGACCATGCCAGAATCAAATGATTCTTAAAAGACCATGACCAATGTATCCATAATTTTTTCAGCAACATCTCACAGGACTCTGTGGTGTAATCCATCTGGTCCAGGTGACTTATCCACTTAGTTTGCCTAGCACATTTTTCCCTTTGTAATAGCAATGGCACTCACTCCTGCTCACTAACATTCACAGACGTCTGGAACACTGCTAGTGTCTTCACAGTAAAGACAGATGCAAAGTATCTATTAGGTTCATCTGCCATTTCGTTGTCTCCCTTTACTACTTCACCAGCATCATTTTTCAGTGGTCCAATATCAACTCTCCCTTTTGAATTGCAGTATGAATTCAATCATATTGTGACCAAGGGTTCCTTTTCGTTAAGCTCCCTAGTAAGATCTGGGTTATTACACAATACTCAATCTAAAATTGCCTTTTCCCGAGTAGATTCAAGCACAAGCTGCTCTAAAGAGCCATCTCATAGGCAATCAACAAATTCACTCTCTTGCAATCTGACACCAACTTGATTTTCCCAATCCCCTCGCATATTGAAGTCCCCCATTATATTTGTGTCATTACCCTTCTTACATGCCTTTTCCAGCTCCCATTGCAATCTCAACCCCACATCTTGGCAACACCACAAAATGCTGGTGGAACACAGCAGGCCAGGAAGCATCTATAAGGAGAAACACTGTAAACGTTTCGGGCCGAGACCCTTTGTCAGTCCTGACTGTCCCACTGACTATGGAGTCCCCTATTACTGCTGTCATCCTCTTCAGTTCCCTACCCTTCTGAACCCACAGGGCCAGACTCAGTGCCAGAGGCATGACTGCTATTGCTTCCCCCCAGTAGGCCATCCCCCCCAACACTACTGAAAATAGTGTACTTATTGTTGAGAAGAGAGTTCACAGGGATGCTCTCCACCATTTGACCTTCTCTCTTCCCTCTCCTGACAACATTTGATGGCTTTAGGTCTGTACTTGCTAGAGTTTAAAAGATTGGGGATAGGGTGATTAATTGAAATCCATTATGTATTGAAAAGCCTAGATATAGTGAATGGGGAGAGGATGTTTGCAATAGTGAGAGAGTCAAGGATCAAAAGGTGATGCCTCAGAATACAAGGATAGTTGATTTAGAATGAAAATGAGGTGGATCTATTGAATTATTTGCCACAGATGCTATGGAGGTCAATTCACTGGGCATATTTAAAGCAAAGGTTGATAGGTTATTGATTAATAAAGGTATCAAAGGTTATGAGGAGAAGTCAGGAGAATGGGGTTGAGAAGGAAAGTAAATTGGCCATGGTCGATTGGTGGAGAAGACTCAATGGACTGAATGGCCTAATCCTACTCATGTCTTATGGACTCACTGAGTTCCTGCAGTGTTTTGTGGTTTGCTCTAGCTTCCGGCACCTGCAATCTCTTTGTCCTGAGTCATTATAATACTGTGGAAATGAGGTTATGCTATTGAGTGATTTTTTTGTTCTTTCATACTTAAGGGCAAACTCTATTTTGGGATGTTGGCATAAGGTGGAACCCATTGTTACTGGGGAAGCCTGTAGTGTAAAGTGAGTGCTAATTAGCTGTCTATCAAATTTTACTCCTGACTGGCTTCAACTATGGAGCTAGAGATTTAGAGTGATGTAAAACAAACTGTTAAGAGCTAATACTTGCTTTATCTAGCAGGTAAATTAAGAGAGCTGCTGTTTCACCTGGATACCTTAAATGCCAAAGGACCACAAAAAGAATCTAAGGTACAGCCCGTTTTTTCCCATAAGGGACCATCTTGGTAAGATGCTGATCTGCACAACACAAGAAAATGTCTGATTGTCAATTAAAACGCTTCTTGTTGACCTGAACAGCAAAACTAAAAATTGGGAGTTCCGTAAAGCATTTTGCCACTTCACCATTGTCCAAAGGCAAACTTACATTTAAATATTTAGTTCTGAGACCAAAATAACTATTCACATAACTTGCTACGTTAAAATAACATGGTAAAGGATGAAATGTTTGAATTCATGCAAATTTATTTATATTAAAAGCAAAACATGAAATATTAAATATTTATTGAAGTAAATTATTAAAGTTGAGTAAATATTTAATCCTCAGAAACTCTAGATTCAATAATGCTAATAACTGAGTCGATTGTGGTTGGAAACTGTGATTATCCATAGTTACAACATCCATGGTAGCAGTTGAATTTGAATTTCGGAGCCATTATTAGCTATATAAAAGGTAAATGGAATATCTCAAGTTCTATGGATTCTTGCTTCCAGTTAAATGTGAGTGATTTGCTGGGTAGGTTCTTTTCTCTTGATACATCTTGGTATTTGGGGTGGGAATAGAAAGGGGGATGTGGTTATAACTTTTGGGGGAAATGTACTACAGTGGTATTGAACTTACCATCCATTACATGACCTGCTGATCTTTCTTCCTTGAAGCTTAAGAGTGAGATGTTTTGAACATGGTACATAATAGAAGAAAAATAAATTTAATTCATGTTGCTCAATTGTGTTAATTACATTTGGATTGGTGGGATTCTTGCTTCTGAGTTTAAAGGTTGTTGGTTCAAATCCTGGTCAGGGACTTGAACACAAACACCTGTTCAAATCTTGTTATGTGAGACTGGAAGAGTGCTGAGTTGTTAAACCTCACATCCTTTGGATAAGGTTAAACCAAATGTTCTGTTGTATGCTTAGGAAAGATTTCACTGTATTGTTTGAAGTACATGGCAGCTAACAAGGATGCCCTGGTAAATACTTATCCTTCACTCAATATCATTTAACTGATACCTCATTTTACCCTGATACAGCATCTTGACTCAAAATATTGACAACTCCCCCCACAGATGCTGTTTGGCTTTCGACAATCCAGTTCCTTCTGATATATACCTGTAATGAGTTGAACCTCATTAAGCCCAACTGATTGACCAACTACACAGAAGTCCTTCTCCACATCTGACACATAAAGTTAGAACGGTGAATATGAAAACTAAATTCAGGCAAATATTCTGCACCATGGCCTTTTACCCACTTCAAGAAACATTGCATTTAGATGAAGAAAGTAAGTGATTGGTTGCTAATAGACTTTTACAGCATTGAAGATGATTTAACAGCATAATGGCAGGATAATCTTCATCCTAAATGGTTAAAATATTCTTTTATGAGTTTTATGTTCTTGTCAATATTAATACTTCACCATATATTTCAGAAATGCAGATTATCTAGTCATTATCACATTGGTGTATATGAGATCTTGCTGAGCACTGCTAATCTGCAGTTATTGCTGCTTTACAGTTGTGACCAGAGTTCAGATAGTTCTTTGTTGGGTGTAAAGCACTGGAGGATGCCCTAAAGGGAGATGAAAAGCATTACAAAAATACATGTTTTTTTTTGAAATTTTGCATATCTGTACAGCCCAATTGCATACCAATTCTTCATATGTTCAGAACTCTTGACTGGGGTTTTCTTGTACCATTATGTCCGAAATCTTCTATTTATTTCTTCCAACATATTCACTGAGATTCCTTAACCTTTTTTGTCCTCTCAATGCATGGTTTGGGAAGAGAAAATAGGGTAGGAATTCATCCACTGCCATTTGCACTAAATGGCTGTATGTGGTACTCAGTGTCTAAATTGTAATCTTGCTGAAGCAAGAGTTCTCAGTTTTGGAAGTGAAATACCTCATGCTGTCACCAATACATGGCATGCTTGCTGCACTGGGGGAAAGCACGGATCTGCATAATATGCACATACTTTGATCCTTGGAAGAGTGTTTGTCTCATGGAAGTGTATGGTGGTGAATTTATTTCACTGAGGATCATGGGAATCTCATGTGGCAAGGCTATTATTACAACATCTCTATGGATGTCTCCACTTCTGGCTGGGTTACTTATTTGAGTGATGAATGGTTCTCAGGTGCTTTGATGGTGATAAAGTCAGTCCCAGCTCTTTTAGTAGTGCAAAATGGAGAGTGCCTATTGAATCTTAATAAATATAACATAAAAGTTACAGAAGACAAGTATGGTATAAATAAAAATTTAAATTTGATTCTCCCTTGGTATATGCTGAAATGTGTAATACAAAATGGAAGTTTGTAAAACAAGCAACATACACAAAATGCTGGTGGAAGGCAGCAGGCCAGGAAGTATCTATAGGAAGAAGCACTGTCGATGTTTCAGACTGAGACCCTTCGTCAGGACTAACTGAAAGAAAAGATACTAAGAGATTTGAAAGTAGGAGGGGGCAGGGGAAATGCAAAATGATAGGAGAAGACCAGAGGGGGTGGGATGAAGCTAACAGCTGGAAAGGTGATTGACGAAAATGATACAGAGCTGAAGGGAAAGGATCATGGGACAGGAGGCCTCAGGAGAAAGAAAGGGGGAGGGGGGAGCACCAAGAGGGAGATGGAGAACAGGCAGAGTGATGGGCAGAGAGAGAGAGAAAAACAAACAACTAAATATGTCTGGGATGGGGTAAGAAGGAGAAGAGGGGCATTAATGGAAGTTAGAGAAGTCAATGTTCATGCCATCAGGTTGGAGGTTATCCAGCTGGTATATAAGGTGTTGTTCCTCCAACCTGTGTGTGGCTTCATCTTGATAGTAGAGGAGGCCATGGATAGACATATCAGAATGGGAATGGGACGTGGAATTAAAATGTGTGGCCACTGGGAGATCCTGCTTTCTCTGGCAGACCGAGCGTAGGTGTTCAGCGAAACGGTCTCCCAGTCTGCGTCGGGTCTCACCAATATATAAAAGGCCACACCGGGAGCACTGGACGCAGTATACCACACCAGCCGACTCACAGGTGAAGTGTCGCCTCACCTGGAAGAACTGTCTGGGGCCCTGAATGGTGGTGAGGGAGGAAGTGTAAGGGCAGGTGTAGCACTTGTTCCGCTTACAAGGATAAATGCCAGGAGGGAGATTGGTGGGAAAGGATGCGGGGACAAATGGACAAGGGAGTCGCGTAGGGAGTGATCCCTGCGGAAAGCAGAAAGATGGGGAGGGAAAGATGTGCTTGGTAGTGGGACAAATGGTGTCAGCTTGGAGTGTGGTAACAGCCAGAAGATGTGCATGGATACACATCCTTGAGCTTAGGTACCGATGAAGAATGTTTTCTTCTTTGTAGACCTGTTATCCTGTTACTAAGTTCTGTGCCTAGGCCAATGGTAATAAGAGTTAAGGAGGTACAGGCTGGTAGCACCAGGAATGGAAAAGTGAAAAGTACTGGGTTTAAAAACTATTTTAGATTTTTGAAGGGTATAAAAAGGGGCAAGTGGAAATCTTCTCAAAAATAGTGCTGAGAAAGAGGGAGGGGGAAGGGGAGGGGCAGAGGGAGGGAGAGAGAGAGAAAAGGAGAAAAGGGGAGATGGGGAGATGGAGGGAGGGGAGGAGAGAGAGAGAGAGAGAGAGAGAGAGAGAGAGAGAGACTTGAAAAGCCCTCGGACATTTGTCGTTCCCTCTAGCACTATACTATTTGGCGTGGCTCAGTGATTGGTTGATAAGTATTATTTTGTCTCTTTTACTACTTCATTAACCATTTTCTTTGCTTTTTTATTTGTTCTTTATATAAATTTAATAAAGAAATTGCTATGAACTTGAATAAATATACAGTGAATCCTCAATGGATACCTCTTGCTCTTGGTTTAGGAAAGAACCAGGAACAAATTTTAAAATATTTTCATAACACCTGGATAAAAATAAAGCCATGTAGTTTCTCTAGAATACAAAACCCAAGGGAAATTAGTGTAATGCGACCTGGAGTTTTTCGTTTGTTGGTCTTGCTGGCCAGTTGCTGGTTTCATGACCTTTCTAGTGGGTCACCACTTAGCAGAGTGGACCAACACACATCAGTCCAAGCCAGCACCGTTGCCTGGCTGAAAACCTTTCAAACATTGCCCAGTTGCATAACAGTCAGTGTGATAACTTCCCAAGAACCTCAACGGATAGAAAGTAATCTTGACCTAAAATTAATCTCAAATACAATCTTGGAGAAATTACCTGATATCCTCTATGTTAGCATTTTTGGGAAGAAAGACCAGAATGAAACAACCATTCAAAATCATTTAAAATACCTTATCACATACCCAACAAATAATCCCACTGGCCATCCCAGAAAGGAATAGAACTTGCTGAAGTAAATAAGGACAGGACTATGGAGATGCATCCAACTTATACATATGTGGAATATTAAGGAATCCTTACCTTACAGGTCAGCAAAGTGGCACTGCTAGTAAAGCTGTACCTCACAGCTCCAGCAACTCAGGTTTGACCCTGACCTTAGGTGTTCCTTGTGTGGAGATTGTACATTCTCCCTAATGGTGTAGCTTTCTTCTGGTGCTCCAGATTTCTGCCATTTTCCAAAGATGTGTCAATCACTCAGTCAATTTAGCACTGTAAATGGTCCTAGCATATAGATGTGAGGAAAAAAATCTAGGGTGGAAATTGCTGCAAGTATGGAGAAAGTAAAATGGGTTAAGGTGGGATCAGTGTAAAACGTAATATGGGTGCTTATTGTCCTTGCAGACTTGGTGGGCTGAAGGATGTGCTTCGATGCTCAGTCTCTATAATCTTACGTGTGGCAAAGTCCAAACGTCAGAATGAATGGTCAGAGCACCAAATTTCTAAAAGAAGATAAAATAATCATAACTTATGTTTAGTTTTTCAGAATTTTGCGAGAATATTCTGTTGCTATGTTTTTGCCATAACATTGAATATTAAGCTACCATATTCCAAAGGTGCACAGGGCTCAACCTTCATGGTTATACCCTTCTATAATTCTTTGGCAGTGGAGGGGTGAAAAGCGGTAAAGGCTTCAATGAGTCCAGAAAACAGTGCAAAACAGTCAAGAGATTATTTTGATGAGACTTATTTGCTGGTGAGAATGTGAAAATCAAGAGAAAATTATGTTTCTTAACATTATTTAACAACAGGGATTTTAATAATAAGATGAAGATAAAAACTGTATTTCCTTTCTCTTCTAGGTGCACAGCACTGACATGTTCTCAGTGCCTTGTGTTATTCTTCTGGTCAAATGTATCAGATGGAATCAAAAGCACGTTCTCTGCTTATATCACAATTCCAGATAACAATTCTTGAACCATGATCAAGAAATAAACGGCACCACACTGTCAACTAAAGCTTCTGCCACCTTCCAAAAGATAGCTAAGGGTATTCTCTGAAGAGTTGATTCCTTGAGGGAGTAATGCCAGTGAACTATATTATAATTTCTGGAAAGTCTGTCCCATGGAAGGCACACTTCAAGCAATCATTCACTTGAAGAACCTGCCCTGATATACTGTCTCTGGGAATAAGTCCCTTAGAATGAATTATGACTGGGGCAATCATTCCTAGGGAAGAAGGTCTCCTAGCAGATGCCCACAACAAGTCCAAATCCCCCTACAGTGGACATGTTAGATACAAGTGCTTCTGGGAATAAATCAGAGTTAGTGAGAAATCACAAAGATTGTGAGAAAGTTGGGAATTTGTGCAGACAATGAATTAATACAAATCAGGGCTTTACTTTCAAAACCATATACAAATTGACACTTTTCACAAAGATTTAATGACTTCCAGGAATGTCCTCTTTGCTTTACAATGTGACAACAAAACATCAATAGACGGATTGTCAGGACAGATTCACGTCCCCACAGACTGTCAGGCAGGTCAATATGAAAAGCTACACAATAATTTAAAGCTTTCATTGTTTCCAGTGTACAACATCCTACACAAAGTCTTAAGGGACCTCATTAGTCCTGACTGGTGGTTCACTAAAGAGATGGGTTTCACTGATCCAACTTGTAAGTTTCTGGCAGTGTACATTGCTTTAACCAAAGCTCACCAAATGTTACAATCAGTAAAGAATCCATGGTGTTTACAAAATAGTCCAATATCATCTTGGCTGCTTCTTTTCTGATCACCTGATAGGAACTGAGAGGTTTTAGAAAAGGCTGCACCTACAGTGCAGGTTAACTAAATATTAATTTGTGACCAAGCTGTATATAATTCCCCACAAGATCTCTTCTGCTAACCTTGGTGTTTATGGGTCTTTTGAGATGAATAAGAAGAAATTAAAATCGAGCGTGGAATTCTGATACGAGTTCTAGCTTCTCCTCTTGGACAAGGCAGTGACTGCATTTGTTGGGGAGAAACTGACTATGTATCATGGTTTTTATGCCAAATACAACTCTACAAAGAGGGGAAAGTTCAGAAAAAAATAGAGTTTTTGTCAACATTTGTTTTAACCAGTTCCCATTTTATGGTTCTGCTTTCTTGACTGTTCTCTGATACTCCTCCAATTCATTTTTCCTATTCATTGCTTTTTGTAGTTCTTGTTTGATGAGTTGAATCTGCTGCTCTAATTCTGTCAGCTCATGAATGACTGACTGCCTGGCTTTCACAAGTGGCTCAGGTTTGCCATTGGAATTGATGGCACGAGGCAGCTCCTTTGCCAGTGAAGGCAGAACCTCTGCCTCGGAGGACTTCAATCTTATTTCAGGCTGTTGATCGTCTTTGAAAATATATTTCTGTTTGTTCCAGCTTGCATGGGTGGCTGTGTTCCACACAACTTGCCGGTTATTTCTTACATTACACCTGAAAATGAAATAAATCTGTTTTGAATCAGTCCTAAACCAGAGAGGCATGTCCATAGAAGATGCATTATTGTACAATACTGCTGCACCCACAATGTGGGTTTTACCTCTCTCTATCTCGGTAACCCTCTCCTGCTTCACAACTCTCTTGAGATATCTATGCTCCTTTAATTTTAACCACTTGATCATCTGACTCCATAGTGGCAACACTGGTGGTTCTGCTTTTGCGAGCTAAAACTCAAAATATTAAAGTTTCCACTCCAAACTTGCCCTCTTCCCCACTCTCTCTTTAACTGGTGCTTAAAACCTCTAACTTTTAGTCACAAAATCCCTTTACATAGCATAAAATTGAATTTTGTCCTATAATGTAACTATCACCATTTTGGGACATTAACTGTGACAAGGCAGACAAAAAGATTATGCAACCACAAATAGCATCTCCAATAGCGACATACTGAAATTCAATTAACTCTACAGTATTTCTTCCCATGTGCAAAAGACTTTGCATAACATGGAGAATTTTGACCCAACAAACTCTTTCTGTCTCAATATAAAAATGCATGAGGAACTTTAATGACTGAAATCATAGAATAAATGCAACACTAACTCTGTAATTTCCATACAGAAAAAATAACTCAGTTACATAACTCTGCACTGTATAGATCTGTTTATATATATGAGCATTGCTACTGCTATTTAAGAACAGCTTACAACAATCTTTGGTCTGGTAATCTGTGGTAAATTGATGTTCATGTAGCAAAAGGGATTCATAAGGACATGACGTATCTCCGGAATTACATCTGTATCAGAGTTACTGTCCATTCATTGTACAGAACTGCAAAAAAGAGCCGGTTTTAAAATTAAGTTAATCTCCCCAAAGGTCTATTTGATAAAAAGGGGCATATAACATCACCAGGAAGCCAGTGTTTATTCTTTCTGATAATTGTAAGAATTTCTGCAAGGAAGTGAGAAAAATACTTGTGAAATTTCCATTTTCATTATTACTATATTGAATAATAAAGAATTTTAGAATTCTTAAAATTAATTAAGATTAGAATAAAAAGGACACATATTGTTTTTCAATAAAATTTGGCAATTTCATTCAAGTGAATAAATTGACATGTATTTGAGCCAAGCCATGTGTAAAGTTAATGTAAAGTACAGCCAGCTTGGAATGTTGCTGCTCGAACCTGAACGTGAGAGACCAGTGGTGGAACAGGAGGTCAGGCATGTTGTTCACTGCCTCCCGCTTGTTTCTGACTTTCATAAGAGGGTCAGGAACAGGCTGACCTGCCACTGCAGTTAACCAATAAATTATTCTCTTAAAATGCATTACATTCCAGACCATTGTTCAAGTTGCTATTTTTAAAAAGTTTCTAAATCTCCCATATTTTGTTGGTTTAATGTCTTTTTCAAAATAAATAATTCCATTTAATTTTATCATGGCTCATTATTCATTCCACCAGTGGGATTCCAGCCTCTCAAAGACTAATACATGCTTGACTGCTAGCAATTCAGTTCTCTCTATTTATAGCATTCTGATTTTAATCATCTGCTTTTCCTATTTACTACTATTTAATAAATATTTTGATAGCTTCCTATTTCTTTACAAATGAGGCTACCATTGATCTGAATTATCACATCAGAAGAGCTTATTAATTATTTTAAACACTTCCCACCAATAATTTCTAATTGTCTGTGCAGTAATAGCAATTTTCATTCATATAAAACCTTTAGCGTGGAAGAAAGGGCCAACAAGATATTTCACAAAGTCGCAAAAAAAAGAAGACATTATGGGTAGTGTGGCCAAATGCTTGCATAAGGGGTGAATTTTCAACATCTTATGTATTGAGAGGGAACTCCAGAGGCTACTTAACAGGCATAGCTGAGAGTGGTGAAGAAAAATAAAGGGATTGAACAGGAAAGAGACCAGGTAAATATAGAGTTTGACGGAGGTATCAGAAATGGACATGGTGGTTTCTATATGGTTGATATTGGTGAAGGCACACTAGGAGAGAGCTTCAGCCACTCAAAGCACTGACATGCTACCTACACTTCCACTGTAAAACAAGCTCTTACCACTTCTTTGTCTGCATTATTAAGCAGCTTTATTAAAAAGAAATGCAAGTGCATTAGAGCTATTGACATCACCAAGCTTTCTTACCTCTTTTCCAGTCGATTCAATTTGTGCTGAAACTCTTCATCATTGAAGGATGTATTCAAAGCACGATGAAATCTCTGAGAAGCATAGAAACTCTGGTTAGAACCTAGGCTTTCCTTTCATATGCCCAGAGGATGAGGTCAACACTTTGATGGCTAGTGTTTATTGGCTTAACTCAATGGCCCTGAGAAGGTGACAATGAGTAATGTTTTATAAACTGTTGCCACACTTCTGATGAAGTTACTCCTCCAGTCCTGGTGGGTAAAGAGTAAGCTGGCAAGCACCCATTGTCATGGTTCCAACCCCAGCAAGTGTAAAACTTGGAATGAAAATTTCAGAGAGCAGCTTTCCCATCCAGTGTCCTTGTCTTTCTATATGGTACAGAAGAACAACTTGAAGGTGCTGCCAAAGAAGCCTTAAAGAGTTGCTGTAGTGTACTTTGTGATTGGTACACACCAGTAGTAGAAGCAGAGAATAAATAGGACACCAACCAAAGAGGGTGTTTTGTCCCAGACGACACTGCACGATATTAGTTTTACTGTAATAGGGCAAGTCGAGATTGTTCCATTACATATCTATGTATATGTGGAGATCTGATAGAGGTTTATAACATTATGAGAGGTATAGACAGCTAGCATCAATTTCCCTGGGTAGAAATTTCTAATAGCAGAGGACATGCACTGAATGTGAGAGGGGGTAGATTCAGAGGGGATGTGAGGGGTAAGCTTTTTACTCAGGGAATGGTGGTTGCTTGGAATGTGCTGCTTGGTATGGTGGTACAGGCAAATATATTAGATGCTTTTAAGAGACATTTAGTTGGACGCATGAATATGAGGAAGATGGAGGGATATAGACATTGTTTAGGTAGGAGCAATAGGTTTTTGAGGATTTTTAATTTAATTTTTAGCTGGCCTAACACAACATTGTGGGCCAAAGGGTCTGTTCCTGTGCTGTACTGTTCTATGTTATATGTTCTATAGGTGTGATAAGTGTGAGATAATGCACTTTGGGAGGCAATATTCTTGTAGAATGCACAAAGCATATGGTAGGGACTGAGGAGAGTTTCAGGGAGATCTTGGGATGCAAGTCCATATCTTTGAAAATGTTGTCACAGAAACTGAAGAAGGCATTCAGTATGTTTACCTTTATACACTAAGGATTTAAGTATAAGAGTTGCGATGCCATGTTGCAGCTATATAAAACTTTATTTAAGCAATATTTGGAGTATTGTGTGCAATTCTGGTTGCCATGGTTACTATGGGAAAGACGTGGAGGCTTTGGAAAGGGTGCATTATACTACCTGAACTGTAGTTATAAGATAAGATTGAATGATGGGTTGTATTTATTCTCAATAGAATGTAGATAGTGGTGGGGAGATCCCATAGAGATTCACAAAATTATGAGGACCATAGTTAGGATAGATAGTCAGAATTCTTGTCCCAGGGCAAGGCGGCCTTGAACTAAAGGTCACATATTTAAAGTGATAGGGGAGAAATTTCAGGAGATCTGAAGGGTAAGCCTGTTATTCAGAGGGTGGTGAATATCTGTCAAGGTAGTAGAGACGGGTATAATTATACTGTTTAAAAGGCATTTGGACAGGTACTTGGATAGGGAAGCTGCAGAGGTACGGGTGCAAATGTAGGGAAATAGGATTCATGTGAATAGGCATCAAGATTGGCATGAATGAGGTGGGCCCAAAAGGGCCTAATTCAGTTGCTTATGGTTCCCTGATTCTATAATTTATAGTGCTGCTTGTGTCTTCCTGCTGGTAGAAAGGCTTTGGGGAATAATTGAATGGTGGAACAAGTCCAGTGGCAAACTTCTACTTCTTGTGTTCTTGTAAGGAGACATTGGGGTACAGCACCAAACTCTTTGACAAAGTTGGAATCTCAAAAAATGATAGAGAGATACAGAGAAGGAGATACTTTGCAAGGGATGACCAGAACCAAGTTGCCAGCTAAATATTTAGCTGTCAAGTGTGGAACAAAAACAATTGAAAATGATCAAGAGGGTAAAATTAGAAAAGCTGAGATACTGCAGTGGGTTCAATGGTAGAAAGAAGACATTGAGGTGGCGATGCGGTAAGCCATGAAGGAGTTTGAATATGTAGAGAACTTTAAAATTGGGCCATTTCTTAACCATGACTGATTGTACAAAGTGTTGAATGAGTTGCAACACCAGCAGCACATGTCAGAATAACTAAAAGTTGGTGAAGAACAAAATCAGGGAAGCCACCAAGACTGTGTCTGCTCAAAAGTTCTCAAAGGCCTGAGGTAGAGCTTATGTCAGGAGATGTCCTGGTGGTTGAAATAGAAAATCTCAGCAACATGGTGTGAAGTTCAACTTGGGGTCCAATATGTCATCAAAGTTGAGAACACATAGGTCTGATAACAGGCCGAATTAAGATCAGTGCTTTAACTGGGGCAGAGAAAGAATTGTTAGAAGATATTCTAAACAGTAAATGACATGAAGGCTTGGGGAAAGCTCCAATAGTGTTGCATTAGGTGGAAAATTGTGTGTAGAGGATGTTGTGAAATTATACACTGATGAAAGCTTTGAATTGATAATTTTAGAATATTTTCCTTTTAGATTTGAGATAGAATTTATCTAATTTCTCATTCAGGCCAGGTAAAGTCATCTCCGGGTTGTACTCCCTTGATAACTTTTTGACAGTTGGTTCTCTACTATATCTGTTACTTACTAATTTCATAGAAGTTGCTTTATGTGTATCCAAAAATAATTCATAAAACTATCACTGTACAGAATCTCTAAGAGTGTTGTATTTCAGCGAGTGAATTCATCACAGTTATATCATTTCTGATTTCTACTCTAGAAATACACACAAGGTCTGAAAATGTTCCTGAACACCTGTTTCGTTTCAAAGGAAATTACGGAAATGCTTGCTAAGAAGTGCAGCCACATTTGGTGGCTATCCTCCACTTCTAAAGTTCTGCCTAATTGAAGCTGATGGTGAACACCAGCTGCTGTTATCAATAGAGGGCAGATGCATTTACACTGGAGCATACCTGGCTTGTATGGAGCCAGTACTTCAGCCTTGGCTTCCTCTTGATCCGTGGAAGAACCAGCCTATAGATGATGTGCTCGCCAACTGTTGCGAAAAGGGAACCAGCAACGCCAATACAGAGCATCACAAAGAGGCCGGAGAAATGCTTGATACCCATTTGTAAAGTCTGTGGACAGAAAGGAGATTTTACTGTCAACCTTGGTTTAATTACTGCATATATAAGAGGTTTGCCATTGTGCATTAATTTGCTGCGCCCAAACTTCTACCACCTCAACAAATCCCTTCAAAACAAAGCTTCAGTTACAGTGGTAGCCACCTAACAACGCATGGCTGAAAGAATATGCTGGCTGAATTAAGTTTTAGAGGACGGCGTTAGATTTGATCATATGCAATAAAAATGTAAGACCATAAGATATAGGAGCAGAATTAGGCCATTTGGTTCATTGAGTCTGCTCCACCATTTCATCATGGCTGATCCATTTTCCCTCTCAGCTCCATTCTCCTATCTTCTCCCTGACAAGATCATTAGATATAGGAGCAACATTAAGCCATTTGGCCATTGAATTAGGCTATGTGGATGATCGATTAAGCCATTTAGCCCATTTTTCCATCCCAGTGATGCAGCTGATGGAGTTGCTTCCTGAATACCATTACCTCTTGCAAAGTTGAATTGAGCGGCAGATGAGCAAAACACCTTTTATGCTCACTTTGATCATCAAAACATGGAGGAACCGTCATGAACTCGCACAGATCCTGATGATTCTGTGATATCAGACTCTGAGGCCGACATGCGAGCAGGCTTTAGGAGGGTAAGCTCATGAAAAGCATTTAGTTCTGATGGGACACCTGGCCAAGTACTAAAAACCTGTGCTGATCAACAGGCTGGAGAGTTCACTGAGATCTTTAATCTCTCGCATCTGTAGTCTAAAGTAACCACCTGCTTAAAGCAGGCATCAATTATGCCAGTGTCTGAGAAGAACATTGAACCTCCCTCAATGATTATCATCCAGTAGCACTTACAGTACATCAACTCTGAAGGAGTGCTTTGGACAGGTTGGTGAAACAATATATCAACTCCTGCCTGAGAAGCGATTTGGTTTTGCTGCAATTTGCCTACCAGAGCTACAGGTCTACAGCAGGTGCCACTTCATTGGCTTTTCACTCAACCCCGTGAACATTTGGACTGCAACAATGAATGCATAAGGATGCTCTTTATCAACTTCAGCTCAGTATTCAATGCTGTTACCCCCTCAAATCTAATGTATAAGCTTCAAGACTTTGTCTTCAACACCTCCTTATGCAATTAGATCCTTGATTTTCTTACACGCTGACCCTGGTCAGTTTGGATTGGCTACGACATCTCCTCCACGATCTCCATCAGCACAGATGCATCACAAGGCTTTGTGCTTACCCACAGCTCTACTGGCTTTACACATATGACTGGGTGTCTAACCACACCCTCAATAGCATATTAAAATTTGCCGCTGGTACCACTGTCGTAGGCCAAATCAAAGGTGGTGATGATTGGAAATCTGGCTGAGTGGTGCCATAACAACAACAACCTTTTGTTCACTGTTAGCAAGATTATTGACTTCAGGAGGCAGAAACCAGAGGTCCACGAGGTCCTCACTGGAGAATCTGAGATGGAGAGAGTCAGCAACTTTAAAGGGCTGGGTGTTATTCTTTCGGAGGACCTGTCCTGGGCCCAGCCCGTAAGTGCAATTATGAAGAAAGCATGGCAGCCCCTCTACTTCCTGAGGAATTTGTGAAGATTCAGCATGACCGCTAAAATTTCAACAAACTTCTATAGATGTGTGGTGGAGAGTATATTAACAGGCTGCACCACAGCCTGGTATGGAAACACCAATGCCCTTGATTGGAAAATCCTACAAAAAGTAGTGGACAGAACCTAGTTCATCCTAGGTGAAGCTCTCCCCACCACTGAGCACATGTATACGAGTCATCACAGGAAGGTATCATCTATCATAGTGACCATGACCCCCTTCACCCAGGACATGCTCTCTTTTCACTGTTGCCATCAGGAGTAAGGTACAGGAGCCTCAGGACTCACACCACCAGGTTCAGGAACGGTTATTACCCCTCAACCATCAGACTCTTGAACCAAAGGGAATAACTTCATTCAACTTTACTTGCCCCATCATTTAAATGTTCCTATTAACCTATAGACTCATTTTCAAGGACTCTTTATCTCATGTTCTCAATATTTATTGTTTATTGATTTCTTCTTATTATTTCTTTCTTTTTATATTTGCAGTTTATTATGGGTTTCATCTAGGTACTCTAGTTTCCACCCATCTCTCAAAGACATGCAAATTTGTAGGTTCATTAGCCACTACAACTTGTGCAGGAAAGTGGTATTTTGGGTGGTGGTGAGGGAGTTGATGGTAAAATGGGGAGACTATAAAGGAAACAATATATATATAGGTGTTTGATGGTTCGTGTTGATGCATTGAGCTTCAGGGCCCATTTCTGAATTGTGTAGTATCTCTCTCAATTTAGTCAGCCAAGCCTGCAGAAGTGTAGTAGAAATCATAAAGTGGAAACAGAGATGGAGTGTGCAGAATTACAGATAAATACAAAACAGAAATAGGCAGACATGTTGAATAAAAGATACAATATAGAGGAAGGTAGGAAGCCACTCATGACCTTGTTTAAAGGAGAGAGCCTTTCAACTCATCTAGACCTCCTTAAGTGCTTTACAGCCAATAATATTCTTTGAAATATAAACACAGTTGTAATGCAGGAAATACTGCAGCCAATTTAGGAATCTTCCCTAAAACTAATATGATCATCTGTTTTAGTGATGGTTACTTGAAGAACAATTATTGGGAAGAACATGGAGGATGCCCCCCACCATCGTGTGAAATAGTACCATGGATCTTATACATCCAGTAAAGAATGAAAATGGAACTACACTTTAAATTCTCATTCAAATGACCTAGCTGTCAGCAAATTGCATTTCAGTTTGAATGTATAAACACAAGAAAGTCTGCAGGTGCTGATAATCCAAAGCAACACACACAAGTATTTTTCCCGTTTCATGGTTGTAGTTTTAAATTTATACGGAAGGTGGCAGCAAAAGCTGACCATATACAAACATTATTTTACATGACAGCAATTAATTGATGCAGAGATACAGCTGGCAGCTATAAAGTCGAAGAGTGCAAGGAAATAGATGGTTTGTCCAAGTCAGTGCAGCAGCAGAATTTAATTTTTGCACTTTGCATTGGTAATGAATGCAAGCCTACTAGATATTCCCACCTGCTACCGAAGAAAACAAATATCTGGCATAAAAAGTAGAAGAAATTTGGATGTGAGCACACTGAACATTTTTTGCATTATTTAACATGTATATGCATTGCAGCTCATTATAAATGTTCTGCACCCACGTTCAAGAGCTATATATGAAAATTTCCTGCTGTAACTTTGACCAAAATGGGTGTAAAGTTTGGTGTCTGTGGGAGTTACAAGCAGAAGACGTTTTTTTTTGCTGGGTGTCAGGATGGTGGCCTGGCATGGGGGTGTGGGGAGCTACTAAGGAGAGAAGTTGCCATTTTTATCAACTTGCTTTGAGTTACACTTATTCTGAATTACTTATTTTAAAAGCGATTTTCTGGCATCATTACATTTAAAAAGAAAAAAAAGAGTTTCAGATTGATGATCTTGAATGAAGATCATCTGGCAGAAAGGGCTATCCTGTTACTTCCTTCCCAGATGCTGCCTGATTAGCTGACCATTTCCAGCATTAAAATTATTTTGCTTGGAAAATCTCTAAAGTTTGCCTGACTGAAATGTTCAAAAATGTGCCATGACTGCTATGCATGTATATAAAACAACGCAAATATTTGAACCAGGACGAGGCGATCTGTCCCCTCACACTTCCTTCACCATTTAATAAGATTATGGTTAATCTTCTATTGCAGTACACTTTCCTGTGAGAACCCCATGTATCTTGACTCCCTTAACTCTGGCCCCATATACCTTGACTCTGGATAATAGTTAAATTGTGGCGACTCATTTCCTGGCTCATCCGAACCGGCTCACAATTAGATAGCCTACGGGGGTTTGCGAGCACAGAGCTTTGGAGCCTCTGCGCCACGGGGAGGGGGGAGGTTGAGGGAGGCTTAAAAGTGAGGCTGAAGATTTTGAATAAAGTTTTTCCTTCGACTGCAGTTACCGACTCCGTGTCGTAATTTTAGCGCTGCGTGTAGCACACTGCTACAAAATGGCTTGTAGTTTCAGTGCTTAGAGTTAAAAGGAAATGGAACATAACTGCCAGTTTTCGTTGTTGACAGTACCCTGCCCGTTTATGGTAGGTAGAGAGTCTCTGAGGAAATATAGAATTGAGTGGTCAGTGCCTACATGGGAGGAATTTCAAAGATACTTTACTAAGTGCAGGAAATTGCATCCTCTCGTATTTACAGTGCACTGACTAGCTTTCTATTGTTCTTCCAGCACTGGACTTGAGGATTTTGTGATACTGTGCCATTTACAACCCAGAAGGGCAATACAAAATCATGACCATTACAATGCCCCAGCTTCATTTGGATCAACTGTGTGGGCACTGGCAGCAGGCATTCCAACATCGGCACACAGCACAAGAACAATTTGCACTGGTAACTTGGCTTGGCTAAGCTTTATTTTAGTGACACAGAAACCTGTTGCTGAGGCGATACATATATTTTCCATTACAGGATACAGCATCACTAGTAATGCCAGTCCTAATTGCCCTAATATCTAGTATGCGAGGTTATTTCAGAGCTTAAGAGGCAATTATTCTAGGCTCAGCCATCTTCAATCGCTTTGTCAACAGTTTCTAATTATCATAAGGTGAGAGTTAGGGATAGTCACTACTGGCTCAAAGTATCTGCAGTGGATGCAATCTCGCATGCTCTCCACTCGGTCTTGAACCACCTGGACGACTGTATACAAACCAAAGCAGGCAAGGACAGCAGATTTCCAGCTCCTAGTGCACTAATGAGCCTGCTAGGCTTTTAACATCAGTGTCTTTTCAGTTCTAGATAGATCCATCCCTACCACTGGAAGTATCTGTACGAGATGCTACCTCAAGAAGGCAAGATTTGCCTCAAAGATCCCCAACAAATGGATCATTGCAGCTTTTTGCAGTTACCGTCGGGCAGGTAGTACAGACATTTGAGGCTCCATATTATCAAGTTCAAGAACAGCTACTTCATTTCTCCCATTACATTTCAGCAATAAATGACCTCTTCAATCATTTCACCCCAAAATGGACTTTATTTGTTCTAACGTGTAAAAATTGGATATAATTTATGCTTTTCTTGCAAATGCTGCTTATGTGATGTTCAGTGCCTATGACGCAAGTAAGAATTTCATTGCACCTATGCATACATAGACTTTGACCATTTACTTTATTGCTAATGATAGAATTTGCACCTGTATCACCATATATTTAATTCAAACCCCTTATTGAATACTCCACATTAAATATTCCTTCCTTTCACTAGTGGAGCACATATCTCCTAAATGCACCATCTAGACTGCATTCACTCATTAAGAATACTTGGCATCATCTCTCAAAATAAGTTGTATGACGATTGCAGTTTCCAAAATCCACACAGCATCCTAGTTAGAAAATAAATGCCAGACCCTTCGTTGAGCTGGGTCAAAATTCTCAAACTCCCTATTTAGCAGTACTGTAGGAGAACCTTCATTCCAAAGCTTGAAGGGTTCAAAGAGCTGGTTGCTCTGCATGTTCTCAAGGAAAATTAGAAGATGGGCATTAAATTCATTTCTACTAGTGATATCTGCATCACATGGTAATGTCTTAAGGAAGAGTGTAAAATGAATGTCAGTGTCTGAGAACCCATTTTACAACCTTCTAGGTTTTTGTCTCCATGAACTTTAACAACACACCAGTGAGGGCTATTAATGTGGTAGTGTAGTTACTGGGATGATTATTTTACTCTACAAACAAGTGATCTTGAACTTATATTAGTATTAAATCCATAAATAACAAGAATGGATGCAATTGAGTTATCGAACTCACTTAGCACTCTATATATAGTGTCTTTTTTCTTAGATTCATAATAATTGGCTGTAACCACTCTAAGATGTTATGATAATGGTAAAAGAACATGAATCGAACAAAAACAACTTGTGCATAGCAAACTCCTGAAGGAATATGAGGTAATAGCAATTCTTTTTAATTTTCGTTGAGAGAAAATGATGATGTTGGTGGGAAGAGTCTGATTTCTCATCTGAAATGTACCACCTCCACTAATACAGTAATGCTCCATTGAACTGTGAGTACAAGTTATACTCTCACATCTCTTTAATGACGGTATCACAGCCACATTTCTTTTCTGAGCAAATTGGAGAATGCAATCTGAAATGATCTCCAATTGCAATTAATTAAGCTTAATTCTAGTGGTTGATTCTGCTCTTAAAATTCCATCTATGCATTGGTACTGAGTGCTGTATAATTTTGAAATGTGCCTGCCTCACCACAAAATGTCTGTGCGGTATTGAGCACATGCTGTGCCTGTCAGTAATTTCAAACAGCCTATTAAATATTTTGCAATTCTTTAGCTGGCTGAGTTTCAATTCATGGGCTGAGATGGATAAACTATATTTTGTTCAAATGCTTTGACTTTCACAGACTAATAAACATGTTTTTTTGTCTATTTTGATGTGAAGTTCCTTGCAACCCTTGCTACCCTTGTTTTAATCCGAGGTGAACAAACCTTACTGAAGCTCTTGTGTGTGAGAAGAATTTCTTAGAGCTCTCAGGGGCCTGGTGAAAATTCTCTTTTATGAAGTTTAACCATGCTGTAATTAAAGCAAATCTTGATAGTAGCACACCTGGAGCTGTGGATTATGTCCAGGTCAGGTCAGGTCCACCTAAGTGTCACACAGACTGAGTTCCGTCCCAGCGTACATGGAAAGTAAGGGCACCCTATTGTGGTTTCAGATGTATCTGGCAGTGTTGGAATACCAAGATCATGAAGGTACCCCAAACGCTTTCAGGTTTTTAGGAACATGAGAACTTGAAGCTGGCTGAGCTAGCGAAAGATTAATTTGCTCTTTACCCATTTTCAGGATGTGAGTATTACTGGCAAATGTGAGCATTTATTATCCATCCCAACTTGCTCTAGAGAAAGTGATGTTGAGCTGCCTTCATTCAAAATTACTGACCTTCCTTGAAGGTTCTTTAGTAGTTCAGGTAGAAAGGAAACTACAGCGTTTAGGCCAGTGACCATAAAGCAAAGGGCATCTATTTTCAAGTTCTGGATGGTGGGGGTTCTTAATGATGTATTCCACCTTTGTGAGGGATCACCTTTTGAAGACGTCCTTGGTGGTGGAGAGGCTGGTGTCCATGAATTTACAACCCCCTGCAGCAATTTCCAATACAGTGCATTGCTGCCTCCACACCAAATAGTGATATAACCAGTTAGAATGCTCTCCACTGTATATCTGTAGAAATTTGCTGAAGTCTTTAGTAACATACTAAATCTCTTCAAACTCCCAATGAAATATAGCCAATGGCATGCCATTGTAATTGCATTAAGGTGTTGGGCCTATGTGCATCTGCATTAATAGTCAGTGAGGAGATATGTTATTTTCAGTCCACACTGACTGTGGTCTGCCGATGATGAAGTCAAGGATCTAATGGCAGAGGGACCTAGTTAAAGCTTGAGGATTAATGCTGAGGGGATGATGCTGTTGAATGCTGAGCTGTAATCAATAAATAGCAGCCAGGTGTAGGTATTGCAGTCGTCCAGGTGGTTCAAGACCAAGTGGAGAGCATGCGAGATTGCATCCACTGCAGATACCTTGAGCCAGTAGTGAATATCCTTAACTCTGACCTTATGATTGATAGAAACTGTTGACAAAGCAATTGAAGATGGCTGAGCCTAGAATGATTGTCCGGGGCTGAGATAAAAACATAATCACCCTCCCCCGTGCAACAATGAATTAAAGTGCTTTTGATTCCCATTGACTAGAGGTTTACTTGAGTTCTACTGTGCTACACACTATGTTCAGAGAAAATTTCAGCACTGATAATATCTAACAGCTGAACATCCTCAATCCTTTGTGGTAGAGAAGTGCACAGACTTATAATCATCTGTGTAAATGTTCGTCTTCTCAATGTAAGACTGTGCCCCTCCAGCTTCAAGAAACAGCATCTAGCCATTTATCCTGTCATTCATACTCAGAATATTTTCTGTCTCAATGAGCTCTCTTGGTATCTCCTTCCTCTCTAAGTTGCCATAGGCATTCCTCCTCTTAATGCTGAATCATTCAAAATTACTAAAATTAATTGAACTAAAGTAATGGCGTCAACATTTTCCAGGCCAGCTACCCCTGCAGATAAGTTGACAGCATAAGAACTCACTTCCTCCTTTAAAGATGTTTTCTTAAATTCACCACTCCAACAATGCAATGGATCATTTTTGGTCAAAAAGTCAAATTAAATTTCTGCTCCAATTATCTGCAATTACATTTTGAACCTCAACAATTAAAATTATAAATAGCACTATCAGCACAATAAAATTTGTGAGCAACATGGTGAGGTATTATGCTTTAGACTCCATACTTTTTTCCAGGATTAAATCCTACTAAAATAATTCTCCTACTCAAAAGGGGAAAATACCAAAGGCAGTATTGGTCCTTCAGCGACCGGAGTACCAATCAACCATTACCATTCTCCCACTTCCATCTGCTAGGTAACTGTTGAAGATTTAACTCCTGTTCTTCTACCTCTATATTTCTTTCATTCCAGGCTTCTAAATACTGCACGTGAAACAATGATTTACTTGTATTCCTTTCAATTAAATGCATCTTGTTTACTACTTATGATGCAACCGTTCTCTGTTAGGGAGACAAAATGCAGGTTTGCTGATTAGCTTGTGGTCACCTTTGTTTAGGCTGCAGGGGCAACACTGGACTTCCACTTGCCTGTCAGATTCACCTAATTTTGCTAGACAAAAAAGACCAAGATCACATGGTAATACAGCCAATCCAGATACTGGCATTGTCTTACACTATTAACTTCATCAACACTCAGAACTCAGAACCCTCTCAGAAATCCCATTATGATGGTAACCTCCCTGTTTGCTGGAGAAATTGTGGAAATCAAAATGCAAATTATTATCATACTTTTTGGGACTGCCCTGTTATCAAAGACTATTGGAGGGGGATACACAATGCCCTAAAAGACATCTTTAAATGTGAAATACCTTTGGAGAGTAAGACCATATATTTTGGATATTTACCTCAAGAATGGTTGAAAAGAGATAACTATTTAATGAATATACTGTTGGTGGCTGGTAAAAAGACTCTTACTAGGAAATGGTTATCACAGGAGAGCCCAACTTTAAATACATGGATGGAAATTACAATGGACATTTACAAAATGGAGAAGATAACAGCAGCTGTTAATCATAAGCTGGAACAATTTGATTCATACTGGGAAAAATGGTTTAATTACATAACACCTCATAGGCCTGATTTTATTCTCACAAATCAATGAATCTGTTGTACAAAAAAAGATCACTCCCTACTTGTACATAGTTCTTTCCTTTTGCCTGTTTTTTCCACTCTTTTCTATAAGTGTATACCCCAGATAAATACTTTGTGGAGATTGTGTGATATATATGATTATATGATGTATATGTACAATGTCTGGAATACATCTTATGGAAATGCTTGTTTGATGAACTTCAATAAAAATATAAATTACAAAAAAAAGAACCATGGTTTCAACAGAAAACATATTTCAGGAGAATCGGTGGTGAAGCTCTTAGAGCCAAAGCCTCAGAAATAACCCAGTGTCTCTTATACAATAGGAGCCACATGTTATTCAGATCATTTGGAGAGCTCTGGTACCCAGCCTAGTTAGCTCCTGTGAAGAGATTCTTGCTTTCTTCATCAGAAAACACCAGGATTGATTTGATGAAAATGACCAGGAGAGCTAGTGCAAGTATCTTGGTTTGGAAGCTTTACCTCTTTTTAAGAAACAAAACAACTCTTTAAACAACCAAAGACTGTGGACTAATAGAAAACCAGTGCCCTAAATAACAAGTGGGTGGAAAGAGAGCAAACAATCCAGAACTTCACTAATAACCATGACATTCTTGGATTCTTCAGCATTGTCAAGGTTATCTACAGACTAAATATCCAAATACCCCCCCCCCCCCAAGAGCCAAAGATGGAAGTGGTTATCTAGGAGAGAGAGGCAGTCAGAGTCCACTGTAAAGAACAGTTCACAGCACACAGTGACCTCCTTAACTGTCTTTGAGATGAGTACCTTTGACTTCCCAAGCCACATTTCAGTTTGTTACACACAGACAAGGCATTGAAAAGTGACTATGCCAATTGAAAAGTAACAAACCCTCTAGAGCAGTAGCCACATACACACAAAATGCTAGAGAAATTCAGCATATCAGGCAGCAACTAAGGAGGGGAGTAAGCAGTCAATGTTTCAAGCTGAGACCCTTCATTGGGACCGGAATGGAAGGGGAAGAAGCCGGAATAAGAAGGTGGATGGAGAGGAAGGATTACAAGCTGGCAGGTAATAGGTGAAACCAAGTGAGGAGGGAGGTGGGTCAGGGAGGGGGAGTAAAGTGAGAAACTGGTAGATGATAGGTGAAAGAAGTAAAGGGCTGAAGAAGATGGAATTGGATAGGAAAGGAGAGTGGACCATGGAGAAAGGGAAGGAGGAGGGCCACCAGAGCGAGATGATGGGCAGGTGAGGAGAAGAGCAGTAAGAGGGGAGCCAGAATGGGGAATGAAAAAAGACAAAATGTTGGGGTGGGGGGCTGCAAAATTACTGAAAGTTAAAGAAAGATTAACAGAGCAGTTGGCATCCCTGCATTAGTGCTACAACTTGGCAAAGTTTGGTCACGCACCACAATCTCATTGTCTACTTCTGGGATGAGGAGGTCCAATATGGTGCACCCATGACTGTCTTTAAGAAAGGTGGCATCTTGTATTTACAGAGATGGCTCTCTGCTACGTGCCACAGGGAAAGTCACCATCAAGTTCCTCTTCAATCAACTCCTCCTAGAAAGCAAGTTGCTGGTCCATGAATATGATGTAGATTCCTCCCTTCTAAAGGCACAATGGATATGATCTTCACCATACCTGAACAAGAGAAGTGCAGGACGCAGCATCAACTGCTATATATGGCATCTTTTGAACAGCGCCTCATTTTCTGATTGTGCACATTTCTGCCTTTTAGACTTTGCACTGACTTTAACAATGTCAGAGAAAATGCATTGTTTAGCTTTTTTTGGATTGCAATATTCTACAATATTTTTCTTTGCTCTTTCAAATTCTAATTCAGTGTTGTTATTTGTTTCTCTGGTGAATTGATATTATCTCCTTCAGTCATCTCGTACAGTATCTTTTTTATGATTTCATCTCACCTGTTTCACGCGAACGTGAAATTTCCCTTTCATTTCATTCTTTCTCACCTCATCAACTGTCTTTGCATTTTAATATATAATGAAAGGTCATGAAATTGAAACATTACCTTTGTACCTGTCATTACAATGATAACATTATAGTAAGTATTGGAGCTATTAGTGACACCCAAAACCAATAAATCTTCAGGATTTGGTTCCTGTACCTCAGCGTCATCTGTTAGAAAAGAATCGTGCAAATGTACAGTCAACATGATTTGTGGAAGAGAAATCATCTTTCACAATCTGTTAGGTTCTTTGGGCTATAATCAAATGGATAGATAAGGAGGAACAAATGGATTTAATATATTTGGATTTTCAGAAAGCCTCCATAAAGTGCCACAGAATAGGTTATCAAACAAAATTAGAGCACATGTTCTATTATACTGATATAGATGAGGAATTGGAATGAATGGGTCATTTTCAAGTTGAGAGACAATGGCTAGTGGGATGCAACAGGGATTGGTGCCATATGCAATCTATGCCAATATTTGGATGAGGGGACCCAGTGTGATATATCCAAGTTTACTGATGACACAAAACTTGGTGACAGTAACATGTAATGAGGAGAATGTAAGTAGATTTAGAGGGATTATAGGCATGTTAAGAAAATGAGAGGCATCATGAATGATGGAAAGCAACTTAGAAACAGAAAAAGGTCATCAGCATTAGTACAGAAATAAATGGAAAAATGGACTGTATTTTACATGGCAGTAGACCAAAAGTTGTCAGTATTCAGAGGGACCTGGGAGTCCTTATTCACAAATCACTGGAAGTTAACATGCAGGAATAGCAAGCGATTAGGAAAGGAAATAAAGAAGAATATATATCATTGAATTTATATTTGGCTCTTGTGCATTTACACTGGAAAGTTTATGTATTTGTCTCTTCCCTATTACAATGGCTCAGTAGATTGATTACTGGGATGAGGAGAGATTAAACAGTTTCTGTCTATTCTGAGTTTACAGGATTTCATTGAGGTAGTAAACATTCCTGTGTGGCTTTCTAGGTTTGTCACAGAGCTGAAGATGAATTTAGGAATCTCTGATTAGGGAGATGGCTATTCAAGACCGAGACCTCTTCAGCTAGATGGTAGTGAATCTTTGGATTCTCTATCCAAACAAACTATGGAAGCTCTATATTTTATAATGAAGATTGCTTAGAGTAACGATTGCATATTCAGAATCTTCATGGGATACAGGGAAATAATGCTACTGAGGTAAGAAATCAGCTGAATTCTGGAGAAGGGTTAAAGATTAAGTGCTTATTCCTCCTTCTATTCCTCATGTTCTTTTAGTCATAGAAAAATACATTTGGAACTAGTTCAACCTAAATTGCTCAGTTTCACTTTATACTTTTGCACTGGTGCTTCACAGCAACAATCTTTGGCAACTACTTTCGGCTTCTAGCAGTAGAGCAGAAGGTGCAGGCAATGTTTAGCTCAATGCCATACAGCATTGTCGTGTGATTTCTCGGCATGTGGTTCACCTTTGAGAATCCAACAAACAACACCAACTGCACTTGAGCAGTTTGCTTGGACAGGGAATTGGAAACACACTGTCTTCAATAAAATGCAATGCAACTCATCTGATCACATGCACTACATTCTCTCCTTGGAGACTGAAGGTCATGGGGTCAATACACAATTCAAGGACTCTGCTCTGCTAGACGAACTGTCCTACAAGAATGATCTTAAACTGATCTGACAGGTGATTCCACGAGACCTCAAGGGAATATCTCAAAGAAGTGTAGGTGAGGTTTTGCTGATGCCGAGTGATACGAATCCCTTGAGCATTATCTCTAAGACTGATGCTATGGTTCTGGTCATGCAAGTGTGTGTAAGCCGACAGCTGCTTCTCCAGTACTATAACAGTGATTGCACCTCTGAGTTGCTTCATTGGCTTTCAAATGCTAAGGTAATAGGGAATGAGTTTTGGATGAAAGATTGTTATCTCCTGAGATTTTAACATGTGTGTGTGTGCATCTGTGTGTCTGTGTGTAAAAGTCAGTAAGGTCAAGGATAATGAGTGAATGGGATATGATGAAAATTAGGAGAGGAAGAGCATAATTTTTAGATAACATTCTAGCTCTTTGTCATCTAGCAATTAGATTGGTCATTGCTGTAACTGAATGATTGGTCTCAGTGAACTCTTTAAATTTGATGCATTAGCCTGCTTAGGCTACGTAGAGGTGTTATTGTTGGTACTGAATGAAGAATTTACCAGATATACATTGACCAGCCTTTGACAGCTTTCAAATCCATTGTATGAAAAGACCTCCAGTTTTCAGAATGATGCTATTAAACAACAATGGGATAACATAATTTGTAGAATCATATAATTGCTATTTGGAACCTGGAGGCCATTTAGTCTATTAGAGCCATGTCACCTATTAGCAAAGCCAATTCAGTTTCCCTTATTCTCTGCTCCTTTCTCAAAACCCATTGACCACTATTTATTTTGAGTATTTATCCAATTCTTTTTGTTAAAACAACAATAACCGTTTTCTCACTCCCTCTCAGGAAGTGAAATATAGATTAGAGCTGTTGGCTGCATGGAGAAAGCTCTTCCCCATGTGACCTGTGGTTCTTATATTTGGGCCCCTAGTTTTTGCCCTTTCCATCAGTGAACCAGCTTCTCCTTATTCATTTTGTTTGAACTTCCAATACTCTTTTCAAAACATCACCCCAGCATAATGGAGGTAACAACATAAGGGGTCACAAAGGAGGAGAAGCAGACAAAAATGTGCCAACACTCCATGTTCATTTCAATGCAGAAAATCTGCTGGATTATGAAGGTGATCAAAGGTCTAAGTAATTGAAAGGTATATTGAGGTTGCTTCATTCCTTATTCACAACTCAGGTTATTAATTTGGAGAGTAGTGGAAGTTTCTAATTGGTGATAACAATTGAGGACCTTGATGTATTCCTGGTATGAATATCTCTTGAGTCCAATTGAGAAATAAATTTAGCAACCATATAAATACAGTAAGATTGAAATTCTATTTTAGTGGAAATAACTAAGGCAATTTATAGGAATGAAAACTAACAGAAAAGTTCTCCTCTCAAAAATATCATCATCAAAACTAAATTATATTTGGATGATATACTTGCAGGAAACACTGTTGAGATTATAGAAGAGATATTGGAAATAAACAAAATGCAAAAATTCTAAATATCTTAAGATCTCTTCTGATGTTCCATAGTTGTGAGATTATTGTTTTCAATTCAAAGTGATTCTTCAGCATTGATAGTCACTTTTTATACCATCAACATCTTATTTATTCATAGACTTAGCAGACCTAACATGTTTAGTCATTTTACCTGGGAATGCAATAGATTGTAGCAGAAATTCAAACTGCTATAGCTTAATGCCAACCTGTCAGTCAAGGCTGCAACAGAGTTCCCTGTACAGGAGGAATTATCTCTGAAAGAAGCCAGCTCCCCGTTGCCTCACAAAGCACACGGTGTACGATCAACCTCGTCCCAGGCACCATCCCTCCCCGCGGTCATCTCTTCTTCTTCTCCCCTCCTGAGACCCAGGCCACGAATGACTACATCACTAAGCACTACAGCATGGCTTCAGCTGAACATCCCAGTCCTTAGCAGTTGCAGAATTATTCTTTGCCTAAAAGAAAGATGGGGGACTCCATCCCTGCATTGAATACCATAGACTCAATAAAATCATCATTAAGACCCTTCACTCTCTCTCTTAGATGGATAGCACATTCAAAACAGAGCCCAGATTTTCACCAAACCGGATCTACAAAGCACATACGACCTGATCTGCATCTGCTAGGGAGATGAGTGGAAGATGGCATTTATAACACCCCTTGGCCACTGTGAATACTTGATGATGCCTTGCAGACTTTCCAACAGTACAGTCATTTTCCAAGTGTTCATCAATGAGGTCCTTCAAGACATGCTACATAGGTATGTGTTCGTCCACTTCAACAAGATCCTCATCTTCTCCAATGACCCCCAAGACCATGTCCGTCACTTCCTTCCTGGGTTGCATCCTTTCACCCCAATACATAATCAGAGAAGCAGATAAAGTGTGTGATGTTGTTTAATGGCCCCAAATGTGCTCCCTCAAAGAGCTACAGCATTTCTTGGACTTCACCAACTTCTCCCTGTAGTTTCATCTACAGCCAAATTGCACCCACTCTTAACCCCCCTGACCAAAACACTCACCTCCTGGATAACCTGGTCTGCTGCTGTAGACTACCCTTTCAAGGATCTTGAGAGATGCTTCAACACCGCTCCCATTCTACCCCATCTGAACCCCTCAGGACCTTTTGTGGTTGAGGTGGATGCATCTGACATGGGCACCAGGGTCATCCTCTCCCAGCAAGGACTTCATTATGGATCCTCTCCCAGCATGGATTTCATTATGGATTTTCCACCTTCTGCCAAGGCCATAGTGATCATGACAGTGATGGACTGGTTCTCCAAGGAGGTCCACCTTATTGCTCTCCACAATATTCCATCAGCCACTGAGTCTGCAGATCGGGCTCTCCAACACGTGGTTCACTTCCACAGTGTCCCTCAGGACATTGCGTCAGATTGGAACCCACAATTCATTCCCCGCTTTTAGTGAACCTTCTGTTCCCTCCACCACACCTCAGTGAGTTTCTCCTCTGACTATCATCTGCATGGCAATGGTCAATCAGAAAAAGCCAATCAGAAAATTGAGAAGTTTCTGCTGTGTTTTGCCACCTCTAACTCTTCCACATGGAAGAAGTAACTGCTCTGGTCTGACGTCTCAAGATCTACACAGCTCCTCTGCCATTGATTGTCATCCTTTGACATGCTTCATGGCTACTAATGCCTGTTGTTCCCCACAGAGAAGACAATGGTAGAGGTCTCATTCAGATTCAAGGTCCTGGTTTGTCGATGCTGGAATGTTTGGAAAAGGCCACAGAGGGCCATTCTAGCTGCTAATTGCACTTACTGTAACCAGGCTAACCACCATCAGCACCCATCCTAACTACTTTAACCTGGGGACCGTGTCTGTCTGTCTACCTGAGATCTGTTCTTGTGTATTGTCTCCTGCAAGCTCTTGCCCCAGTTCATTGGTCCAGTTAAGATGCTGTCTTGAAGGGGCTGCTGGGTTCAAGCCACTTCCCTTAGAGAGACCACTTGGTCCTGATGCTCTTGGAGATGTTATCAAAAGTTTGTGATTTATGGATTGGACTGCAGTGCTTATTGGCTTCTTTCAGTTCTATGTATTTTTTTTTGTGTTCACATCCATCCTTTGTAATTGGCAACTGGTGAGTAGGAGGGGTTTGGGTGATCAGGTAGTTTTGTGTGAGGAAGGGGTTGGGGGGTGGGGGTTGGGATTTGTGAGTTTTTGTTTCTTTTTCTTTTCATGCTGGGGGGTTAATTGATGTCTTTCTTTCAACTACTTCTGGTTCCTATATTTTATGGCTATCTGGAGAAGACAAACCTCAGAGTCGTATTCTGCATACATACTTTGATAATAAAATGAACGTTTGAATCTAGTCACTTACACAAGAAAATCTGCAGCTGGTGGAAATCCAAATGCTGGAGGAATTCAGCAGGTCAGGCAGCATCTACGTAAAAGAGTAAACAGTCGACGTTTTGTCCCTTCTTCAGGATTGAGATGGAAGGGGGGGTATGCCTGAATCAGAAAGGAGACTAGCTGGAAGGTGATGGGTAAAGTCAGGTGGGTGGGAAAGGTCACAAGGGCTGGAGAAGAAAGAATCTGACAGGAGATGATAGTGGACTACAGGAGAAAGGGAAAGTGACCCAGGAAAAATAGTAACCAGGTGAGAAGAAGTAAAAAGTCAAAGTGGGTTAAAAAAGACTAATAAAAAAAAGTCAAAGTGGGGAATAGAAGAAGGATTGTGGGTGGGGGTGGTTAATTTTGGTCACCGGAAGGAGAAATTGATATTCATGGCATCAGGTTAGCAGGTACCCAGGTGGAATATAAGGTGTTGCTCCTACACCCTAAGGGTGGCCTCATCATGACACAAGAGGAGGCCATGGAATGATATTTTGGAATGGATATCGGGATCAGAACTAAAATGTTTGGCCACTGGGATGTCATGGTTGTGGTGGATGGTGTGGAGGTGCTCGATGAAGCAGTCCCCCAATTTACAGCGGGTCTCACAATGTAGAAGAGGCTACATTGGGAGTGCCAGACACAATAGACAACCCCATCAGATTCGCAGGTGAAGTTTTGCCTCAACTGAAAGGTCTGTTTGGGGTCCTGAATGAACTTGAGTGAGGAGGTGTATGGACAAGTGTAGCACTTAGTTCACTTGCATGGGTAAGGGCCTGGAGGGAGATTAGTGGGGAGAGATGAATGGACAAAGGAATCTTGTAGGGAGGGAGTGACTGTAATTAATTGAAACACCAAATATTACCATCCTAGTTGATGCCAGTATATGGAAAATGGAGGAGATGCGGAAGAAGGCAGCATCGATAATAGAGGGAGTGAAACCCCGTTCTTTAAAGAAGGAGGACATCTCTGATGAACTGAATGGAGAGCTGCATCCAGAGAACAGGTGCAGTGGAGGAGAAGATACTGAGAAAATGGAATTGAATTTTTACAGGAGATAAGGTGGGAAGATGTATGTATAGTTTAGCTAACTATGGGAGTCAGTAGGTTTATAAAAGATGTTGGTTGACAGTTTGCCTCCAGTGATGGAGACAGAGAGATCAAGAAAGGGGAGAAAGATGTTGGAGATGGCCCAAGTGAATTTGTCCGTGTGGAATTTAGAGGCAAGGTTGATGAAATTGCCAAGGTCAGCATGGGTGCATAAAGCAATGTCAAAGCAGTCGTCAGTGCAGTGGAAGAAGAGTTGGGAGTATAACTGGGGAAGGCTTCGAACATAGACTTTTCTACATTGCAATCAATCTCCTTCCACCATCACACTCTTCTGTCTGACAGAACTGGTTCTCATACTGAACTATTTTCCTTCGGCTCCTCCCTCATTCTCCAAACCCAAGAGATAGCCATGACTACTTACATGGGCCTAAACCACACTTGCCTTTATTCAGCTATGTTCTCAGGATGTGACTCACTCTATCTTCCTACTGTAGTAATAGTGATAGAGTCCCTTTTTTCCTTATTCTACCACCCCATCAGCTTCTGCATCCAACACATAATACTTCACAACTCCAAAGTACGATTAAACATATCTTCACCTACCCTCTCCACTTTCCATTAGAATCACTTCTTCCAGTTGTCTCTCCACACTTATCTCCCTCCAGGCACTTATTCCTGCAAGCTGTCCAAGTGTTACATCTGCCCATATCCCTCCTCTCTCACCTCAATTCTGAGCCCCAATCAGTCCTTCTAGGTGAGGTAACACATCACGTGCAAATCTGATGGGCCATCTGCTGTGTCCAGTGCTCTTAATGCAGACTCTTCAACATGATGAGACCCATCATAAACTGAGGACCCTTCATCAAGCACCTCAGTGGCATCATCCACAAGCGAGATTTCCCGATGGCCTAATACGGGGGTCGGCAACCCGCGGCTCCGGAGCCGCATGCTGCTCTTTCATCTCTGTGCTGCGGCTCCCTGTGGCTTTGGAAAATAAATGAGTATTTAATTAAAATGTATTTTATGTTAGTTTGTTAGTTTTTGAAATGTAATTCTAAATTTGAAGATTATGGTGATCTTGTACAATCTAAATAAAACGTTGTGGCGACCCATTTCCTGGCACATCTGAACCGGCTCACAATTTGCCAGCATTCCGGCTAAGGGTGATAGCCTCCGGGGGTTTGTGAGTACGTGTCTTTTGGAGCATCCGCGCCCATGGGGGGCAGGTTGAGAGAGGCTTAAAAGCAAGGCTGTGTAGTTCCAATAAAGTTATCTTTGACTGCAGTTTAACCACTCCGTGTCGTTATTTTAGCGCCACGTGTAGCACACCGCTACAACGTGTTTTTATCGCTATTAATATACGTCACCACTGCCAATGCCTGACATCCGCCAGTGCGCGATTTCTTTTAATTTTTCGATCCAAGGTAGGCTACGATGTAGTAACCTTCAACCCAACATCTTTTTTTCGGAGTTCAAAATGTTTTTGTTGCATGCAGAAATGTAATTTCGTTTGCTCTGCAGGAGTTCATCGATTTCATAAATGCAACACATTATAGTTTGTTTATGCATAGCATAAAGGCAAAAAAAAAACATTATATGCAGTGTTATTTCATTTTAAATGTCAAACGGGTTTTGTGGCTCCCAGTGTTTTCTTTTCTGTGGGAAGCGGTTCCATATGGCTCTTTCAGTGGTAAGGGTTGCCGACCCCTGGCCTAACATTTTTATTCTGATCCCCATTCCCATTCCGACACATTGACCCATAGCCTCCTCTTGTGCCAAGATCAGGCCACAGTCAGGGTGTAGAAGCAACACCATTTATTCCATCTGGGCACCCTCCAACCTGATGGCATGAATATTGATTTCTTGTACCGTTGAACAAATTCCACTCCCCCAACTTCCTCTATTTCTCACTTCTGACCTTTTACTTCTTCGCACTCTTCTCACCTGCCTATTACTTCCTCCTGAGTCCCCTCCTCCTTTGCTTTCTTCTATTGTCCACTCTCTTCTCCTATCAGATTCCTTCTCCATCCCTTGACCTTTCCCACCTACCTGGTTTCACCTGTCACTTTCCAGCCAATCTCTTGCCCCCCCTCACCCCCACGTTTAATTCAGGCATCTTCCCTCCTTCCATCTCAGTCCTGAAGAGGAGTCTCGGTAGGAAACGTCAACTGCTTGTTTTTCTCCATAGATGCTGCCTGACCTGCTGAGTGTTTCCAGTATTTAGTGCGTGTTACTTAACCTAGTCACTTACCATCTCCAGCTGCCATGGTCCCTCAGGGTCACACCTACCTCCCATGTGTCCTGCTTCACGCCTGCTGTCCATGGACCACTCACCGCAGCTGAGCCTGCACCTCCGGAACTAAGGATGGTGGAAGGTGGTCCAGTGAACACAGATCGCTGTTTGATGGATTCATGTCACCTTGGATGGGGTGTGCAGAGCCTGGTCAACTGGGAAGCAGGAGGTCTTGAGTGCAGACTATTTTCATTATGGATCCATTTTTAACTGAGGAGTTCTATTGGACTCATCTGGTTTGTCATAGGCCATTCGGAGCTGACCATGGGGGGGGGGGGGGCGCTGTCAAACTTGCACAAGCAAGCACCTCACAGTCTCCACCCTGCGACCAGAAATCACCTGCCACTTGTTTCCAACATAATATATCCTGCAACCTATTTAAATCCGGCCCTCAGTCAGAATTCTTTGTTCACCCATCAAACCAGCCAGCCTCGACCAGTTGCTCTTAGCCTTCAGTTAGCTTGTTTCCTTATTGTGTTGAGCATCTGTTCTCTTCTATTGTGGCCCATTATGGCTTGCCTTCTTGCAGTTTATTAGTTACGTTATCATATATTGCTAAATTGTCTCTGCTGCTCTGCATCTGGGTCAAACTTCTTCTGACAACCTCTACACTCATACTCTCGTCCACTTGCAAATCAATGCATGATGCACCTTTTCTATTCCTTCATGGACCAATATGTTAACTTTCCTAGGGTTACCTTTCCTGGTACAAACACACCTCTTTATTTCTGGACACGAGCATGTTATATTACTTACCTTTGAAGAAATACCCTTTTTTCTATCAAAATGAATGATCACAATTTTTTCCATGTTATACACATCGGACATGTCATCACCCATTCACTTAGACTGTCTATAAACCCCAAGGTCTATCTCCATTCTCCGTATTTATACTACCACCTTGGTTTATCCTGACCTAACTTCACAGTAACAGCTAAAAGGTCAAACCTTAACTAGTCTCTAAATGGGTTTAGTTCAAAGGTGATTATGAATGAGTAATAATTTTTTTCTCTGACATGTTAGGTCCCTATCTTTTGGATGAATAATGAAAAGGAAATCCCAGTCTTTCGGAGTGGCTGCCACAGATGTACTAATATTACCAACCCTTCTGCAATAATTAATAATGTCTTTTGAACCCAGCTCATTGATTAATCTCAAAAATATTACTCACCTCCGTCACAGTAAAGCTTCTTTTTCCACACGGCACAACTTTATACCATTTGTCATGAAGCACATCCATAAACCCGTCAGACTTGTACTGGCTAATTAATTCCGAAATGTTTGATGTCAATGGGGAATTCTGCAAAAGGCCAATTCCATACCCTAGGAATAGGAATTACCAAAGAAAGCAGGAAAATTAGTTGCTATGTGATGTCTGGCACTGTAAGTGAATCATCCCAAAGATATTGAGGAAATAAATGAGTAATAATGCCTAAGAGAATAGTTATTTCAATGGATCAGGGAATACATGATAACTGAGTAATTATGCAGCAGCAATTACATTCAGACAATGCGATTGTACAGCTCACCATGAGAGTAAGGCTACAGCAATTTCCTATTATTATCTTATACTGAGATGAGAAATTCCTTAAGGAAGCAGAGTAGGTGGCTAAGATAGTGAAGAAGCCACAAGGCATGCCTACATCTATTGACTGAGAATCAAAACAAAAGAGAAGGGCCGTCACTCTAAATTACTTGACTAATAATCGAGACAGCTGGACCAAATATCCAGATGCCTGAGTTCAAATCGTGTGAGAGTTTAGCATTTTAAATTCAGGCAATGTTCTGAAGAGGAAAAAATCCAGGAGTTAAAATGACTATGAAACTACAGAGTGTCATAAAAACATATCTGATTCACTACTTCCCGTTATGGGAGGAAATCTGCCCTTTTACCCAGTCAGGCCCACATGCAACTGCAGACTAAGTTATGTGGCTGACTCTTAATTGCCCACTTCAGTAACTTAACAGGATTCTCAGTTCAATGGCAATTATGGATGAGTAGGAATTACTGTCATTTATTAGTTTCCACTAAATGAATAAGTAAATTAATCCATAACCTGAAGTTCATCCCTAGCTGGTGTATGGTCACTGCACAATAAGAAAGACATCATAACGATTGTAAAGGCCCAGAAGAGATTTAAAAGGATGATATTAAGACTACAGGATTTAATTTATGAGAAATATTTGGTGAGGATGGGATTGTTTCTTACTAACAGCTGCAATGAGGGTGAACAGGAAGAGTTTATTTCTAACAAATAGAAAATCTACAGATGCTGGAAATCCAGAGCAAGACATTCAAAATGCTGGAAGAACTCAGCAGGTCAGTCAGTATCTACGGAAATGAATGAACAGTCGCCATTTCAGGCTGAGATGCCTTCTTCAGGACTGGAAAGGAAGGGGGAAGATGCCAGAATAAGAAGGTGGGAGGGGGGGAAGAGAAGGAGGATGAGCAAAAAAGGTGATAGATGAAACCAGGTGGATGAGGAAATTAAAGGGCAGGAGATGAAGGAATCTGATGGGGGAGGAGAGTGAACCAAGGGATGAAGGGAAGAAAGAAGGGCACCGTAGGTGAGAAGAGGTAAGAGGCCAGAATGGGGAATAGAAGAGGGAAGGAAAAATCAGTAGTTATGCCATCAGGTTGGAGGCTACCTAGATAAATTATGAGGTATTGTTCCTCCATCCTGAGAGTGGCCTATTTCTATTATTATTGAAGTCAATGGATATAGGTAAAGTTATTTAAAACGTATAAGGTTTAGAGAGGAGTTGTCAGCATTTCTTTGTGGTGGTGATGACAATTGCTTGAGAAAATGGTAAAAACAGAAATCTGTTTTGTCACTTACAATGTATCTGATGTTTTATAAGACTGCTGACAGTGAGATTATTTATTTTTTGGATGACATGCATGCAATGGATTGAACTACTTTGCATTTCAATGATCTATTAAAATTTGAAGTTACAGCAGGGACCTTTTATAATGTTGTGCACAAGTCTTAGGCACCCTAGATTTTTATATGGTTTCAAATGGTGTGGCCTCCACAGAGCCCTGAATTCAGATTACTGAGGCTGTCTGGGATTACCTGGAGAGGCAAAAGAAAGCAAGACAGCCAGCGTCTATAGAAGAACTGTGGCAAGTTCTCCAAGATGATTGGAACAGCCAACCAGACAATTTTCTTATAGCACGACAGTGAATTGATGCAGTTTTAAAGGCAAAGGGTGGTCACACCAAATATTGATTTGATTTAGTTTTTACTGTTTACTGCTCTTTGTATGTATTTTTCTTATTTAGGAGCTTTTCATTTTGTTATTTTTGAAAGCATCTTTGCTTTAGAGAATTTTTTTACATGTGCCTAAGACTTCTGAACAATACTGCATATAAAAAACTGAAAAAGGCAGTCTCTTGACCCTGGTGGCTAATGGTCCATGTGAAAAGTACTAATGTAAGGTATGAAGAGGAAATTGGTTTTGGAGAATATGTTAATAAACACAGCAAATATTATCACTAAATGGTGCAAACTGTTGACATCAGGAGAACAGCAGTGAGGTGAGAGGCTGTTACTCAGGTTGATTCTGGAAATAATCGCAGACTGGATTACATCTGTGTAAATTATACCCTATGTTAAGGGCGTAAGGGAAATAATTTGACAGTATCTGGCATGGTGAAGTAATTAAAAATCTTGTTTCAAATACGTCAGCTTCTGAAGACTTCAGTTGTTGCTGGCTGCTGACTTAACACAAGACTGCATCCCTTCAGTCCCAGTTTGATATAAAACCACTTTGAATTTACTCTGGCTAGATAGGGAAAGCCAGCTTGGACTCCTGCTTCCCTGGAGTGTTGATCGTAGGTGGTGGGTGAGAACATGGCTGGGTTTTGCAGAGCTTCAGCCTCAGCTGCACAGGGCAGTATGGAAACATTTTCATCACCCATGCTACAAAACGAAAGCCAAAACAGGAGGAAGGGGAAAAGATACAGTTGGCTGAACAATGTTGACTGTCCTATTCAGAACTTGGCCTTTTCTCCTTGGAGTGATAGAGGATGAGGGGTAACCTGTTAGAGGTGTATAAAATGATGAGGGCATTGATCCTGTGGATAGCCAGAGGCTTTATCCCAGGACTGAAATGGCAAACATGAGGGGACATAGTTTTAAGGTGCTTGGAAACAGGTATCAAGGGGATGTCAGGGGTAAGTTTTTCACACAGAGCATGGTGGGTGCATGGAATGCACTGCCGGTGGCAGTGGTGGAAGTGAATACGATAGGGTCTTTTAAGAGCCACTGAGATAGGTACATGGGGCTTAGAAAAATAGAGGGCTATGCACTAGGGAAATTCTAGGCAGTCTCTAGAATAGGTTACATGGTCAGCTCAACATTGTGGGCCGAAGGGTCTGTAATTTGCTGTAGATTTTTATATTCTATGTTCGATGTTCACACAGCCTTCCAAATGTTTGTGAGTGGATAGGGTCTTGCTTTTCTTCTCCCTGTCTATTTATGCTGCTGCTGTTCTTCCAGTAGTAACACCGCTGGCATTTAGGGTAGCAAAGAAGGTTCTCCATCTCTGTCTGTCTATACTGTCACACATAGATGAAGTAGGTTCCTTCATTGCTATTTCCATAACAATTTTTTTGTCCAGTCAGGGTGGTTAGCCCTGAGCTGAAACCCCACACCTGGAGGACCAGTGTTCCACTCTTAGTCTGGCCTCTACTCTTTCATCTATTTGACATGGGTGACCCTACCAAGTGTCAAAGTATAAAGCTGTGATTCGTGCCAAAACAACTTATTGGGGCACACGAGCCTCCAAACCCTATGACAAAGTTTTGGCTCTCTTGCATTTACAACTAATACATTTCCAAATAATCTGCCTGTATAGCCACTTTAAACTGTTGTGGTAAGTCAGCAAGTTATGACCTAAAACTCATGTGATTTTTACACTACGATAAAAATACATAATATATTTACCTGGTGACTGATATTTACTCAGTTATTACTAAAACAAAATGGGGACCTTACACATTTGTATGAAGACATGAACTTAAAACTGCACGCCTTCATTTTAACTATACTTTCAGACTAATTTCATTCTGGACCACACTATTATTTTTATTGGTGTCTTAAGGTGAAAGCAAACAACTTCACTTTCAATAAAGACCCAGTGGTGTTTTTCGTGAATCCTTCATTCTGTGTATAATACTCTTGGGAGATATTATGGCTAACAATGAATTCATTTCCTATCATCTAGTGCTTGGCTGAGTCATGTCTACCAGAGTTAAATCATAAAATTTGAAGCTTCAATACTTCTATATCTATGACATGAATCAAACGCATGCCACAATAACAGTGAAGCATTCCCATATGTGATCCATTACAAACTAGGATTCTTGGCAGCTTTGTGATAACAAATGCGCTAGACCATCATTTTCCAACTGCAATAAAATCAAAACTGTCTAAAGGAGATAGAAAAAAAAATTCTCTACAGATTAACGAATATTAACATATTTTCCTTAAAGGGCTGATCTACAGAGTTATATTAAAATATATAATCAAAGTTGCCTGGTTCCCAGAGAGAGACAAATTAGCTGAGTTTGTCTTCCTCAGCTCCCTTCAAAGCCTTAAGCAATCCTTCCAGGTGAGGCAACACTTCACCTGTGAATCTGCTGGGGTGATCTATTGTGTCCAGTGCTTCTGATGCAGTCTCCTCTATACTGGTGTGATCCGTCATAAATTGGGGAACTGCTTTGTTGAGCACCCCTGTACTGTCTGCCACAAGTGGGACTTCCCAGTGGCCAAACATTTTAATTTCCATTCCCACTCCTGTTTTGAAGTCTTGATCTGTGGCCTCCTCTTTTGCCTCAAGGTGCAGGAGTAACACCTTATATTCTGTCTGGGTAACCTTCAATCTGATGGCATGTCTATTAATTTCGCCTTCCGGTAAACAATTTTCTCCCCTCCTCCTCTATTCCCCATTCTGAACTTTTACCTCTTCTCACCTACCTATTATTCCCCCTGGGTCCCTTCTCTTCTTTCTCCTCTGGGCCACTCTCCTCTCCTATCAGATTCCTTCAGCCCTTGACCCTTCCTAGCCAACTGGCTTCACCTATCACCTTCAAGCTAGCCGCCATTCCACCTTTTTAATTCTAGCATCTTTCCCCCTTCCTTCTCAGTCCCGAAGAAGAGTCTCAGCACAAAATGTTGACTACTTGCTACCTGACCTGCTGAGTTCATCCAGCCATTTTGTGTGTGTTGCTTTGGATTTCCAGCATCTGCAGACTGTCTCTTTAGCTGAGAACCCCTTTTCTTTTGACGATTCTATCAGCATGTTTCAATTGATCAAGACTGTGAGTGGACAGAAATAACCTTACTTTGTCATGGTCCGGTCCGAAATCCGCATTCCGATTCACAGTCCGGTCCGTGTACTCTAGACTCCGCGTCCTCCAGCTGTCCCTTGTTTTGGTTGGACTTAACCATAAGCACCTGATGCTCATCTTGCGGCTGGGAATATAAGTGGCCCTGGGATTGGGTGTGGTCAAGTTTCCCTGGGAGCAAATAGCTGGTGGAAGGCTAGAATGGGCACTTGCCATCTTTAGGCCATGTTGGAGAGCCATTGCTTCTTGGAGCCTTGCTGTCAGTAGTTGGAGTGGTCATTGTGGTATGGATTTGGCTGTTTCCTGGGCCAGCCTGGTGGCTGTCAGCCACTCCGAGCTGGGTAGGGATCTGGTTGTTTCTGTAGCCAGCCAGGGCTGCTGGCTGTAACTGATGGAGTAACCCTGATGCAGAGATGGAACTGTCTGTTGTTCTTTGGTGTTTGTCTCTTCCTGTTGGGTAAGTCAGGCTGTTCTGCTGTTACCTGATGGATGGACCTGCCCCACCTTGGTGTGGAGTGAAAGTTGAGTCCTGGCTTGTTGAGGGAAAAGTCCTGGCTCTGTCAATGTACTTCAAGTCTCATGTTGGTGTCTTGTTAAAGATGAGTCCTGGCTTCTTGAAGAAGTCCTGGCTCTATGTTAATGTACGGTTCCTAGTCTGCCTCCAAGCCTCCAGATCCAAGAACCCAGACCTTGTCATGTCTTCACCTGGTTTGGGGTCTGAGTCTGAGTCAAGACCCAGGTTCTGGGTCCTGGTACAGTCTTGGGCTCGGAGTCCACCCCAGGCTCCTTGTTCCCAGTCCCTCGTCCTGGTCCTGCTTCCCTAACCTATTCTGTGACCTGTCCCATCCTTTAGTTTTGTCCTGTCCTGTTCCTAGTACTTCAGTGTCTGTGTCCTGCAATTGGGTCCATTCCCAATGCCCCCCTGCCTTTTATGACATACTTAAATTTTTCATGTAAATGATTAGTCTGTAGAATGCAAAGCATTGTAATTCAGGTTCCTCTTATTCCTATAGCCAGATTATTAGTTTAGGGTATCATCTATTTTCACACTTCTGGCATTTTGCACTGAGTGAGGAGTTTAGAGTGTAACCTCCATCGAACTTGGTGACTCTATACAGAAATAATACCATTCAATATGTCACCCATTGGAAAGAGAAAAAGAAAAAATAGTTGGTGAAAATTTAATAAAAGTTGAGCATGGAATTCACTGAATTGTGGCATTGTTATAGCACAAGGGGAGGGCATTTGACCCATCGTCTCTGCTGGCTTCCTGCAAATTATTCCAGTGACACTCATTATCATGTTCTCTGCACTTATTCCTGCAAATAATTCACCCTTAGTGTCTCTTTGATTTAATTCCGAAAGCCCAGCCTGATTCTACTTTCACATCTCGGAGAGGGAAAATCAGCAATTGGTGGAAAAGCTTTTTCCCTCACATTCACTCCCTATTGATGACTTCTTTTTCTTTCTTACGTTGACTTAGGCCTAGGGGGCAGGCGTCAGGCAGAATGATGGACTCTCCACTCCTCCCTCTCTCTCATCAGTGTGTTCAGTTCATCTACATTAGCTGCACTGCTGTCTGCTAGGAGTGTGTTGACCATAGTCTTGGGAGGGCACCCAGGGTTCATCCGCCCATGTTGGGCTCCCATGTGATGACTAGGCTGGCAGGTAGCTCAGGGTGGCATAGACAGTACCCTGCTAGTTGCAGTCTTCTTGCCTCAATTTTAGTAGTGAGTGTCGGTAGGTCGTCATAGAGCTCGATGATCATCACCACATGCTGTTGCCAACTCACATCAAGAGCCATCCAGAGCATTCATATATATCAACCATCTAGTGATGGCCTATAACTTTAAACTTGAGTTGCCTGGTCATCAAAGTATCTGAAAATGATCGAACTTTCTCTGCTTATTCTATCAAAAATTAGATTAGATGAGCTTTATTTGTCACATGTATATCGAAACATACAGTGAAATGTACTGTTTGCGTTAACGACCAACCCAGTCTGAGGATATGCTGGAGGCAGTCCACAAGTGTTAGCAGGTTTGCAGGTGACAACATAACATGGCCTCAACTTACTAATCCTTACTAACCCATAATCCTTTGTAATGTGGGAGGAAACCAGAGCACCTGGAGGAAACCTGCATGGTCATGGAGAGAACATACAAACTCTTTATAGATAATGGCAGGGGTTGGAATCCAGATACTGGTGTTGTAAAGAGTTCTGCTGGCTGCTACATTACCTTACCTACACTCATCATAATCTGCATTAATCTATCAAATCTTCTAACAATATTTCTTTACACTAAAAAGAACTTGTCCAACTTCTCCAGTCCAACAGTAGAATTGAAATCCCACACCCCTGAAACAATTCTAGTAAAATCATTTCTGACACCTTTACATCTTTCCTAAATGGACACTGAGTGTGGCCTAATGAGTGTTTTAAGAAATGTTTTTGTACTGGGGACCTCTTTTACTCATAACTCTATCACTATGTTTTGCAAAGATGTATACACATTTCTTCAAAGGTTCCTGCATACCTTTAACATGTTGAAATATAATCGGAATCATTTTGCTCCCCAAGGGTAAAGACTATGCAATTATAATGTGTCAAAATCCTATATGGATCTTCCATTACAGACACGGTGACTAGAACAGATAATGACTGGCAATGTGGCAGAGCAAATAGCAGTGCCACAGTAGCGTAGCAGTCACTGTGACACTAATACAATTCGGGACCTTCCAGAGTATGGGGTTTACTCCCAGTACTGCCTGTAAGCAGTTTGCATCTTCTCCCTGTGAACCACATGGGTGCTCTGGATTCTTCCCACAGCTTAAAAACATACATGTTAGTAGGTTAATGTAGCGGTTACCTGAAAACAAACCAAAGCAGCTGAGAGACTAATTATGGGAATTGACACTGTAATAATTCCAAATAACTGAGCTCCAAGTCAAAAAAGTGTGTTCATTTCTTTAATGCGAAACCAGCAAAGCCAAACGATCTTATAATGATTTAAAAAAAACGAACAAAACTAAAATTAGCAATATCGCAGAATAAGAGTAATTGGTGTTCAAATTAGCATAATTAGCGAAGGGTAAATAAATTAAGTATGTACAACAACAAAATAACATTCCCCAGTTGGCTCTATCAACAGACTCACTAAGACAAACTGAGAAACATAACTATACTATTTGCTTTGACCACGCCCCCACCCATGTGACAAATTATCCATAATAAATGTGCAACTCAAGGTACAATACAGACAGGCAGATGATAGATATGTGGCTCCTATGGATCATTGTAAATTGTCCTGTGATTAGACTAGTGATAAATAGGTAGGTTTGTGGGCAGAGCATTTCATTGGGCTGGTAGGGTCTGTTCCCCGCTGTATCTCTAAATAAATAATAAAATAAATCAAGGTGCTATCTCACAGGTTCAGTGATCAGCGTTCAATCCTGATATCTTGTACAGTTTGTGGAAGTTTGTATGTTCTTTGTCCGCATGGATTTCCTCTGAGTACTTCAGTTTCTCCCCACAACTCAAACACATGCAGATGCCAGATTATTTGACTACTATTAATTGCCCCTATGTAATAGGTGAGTGGAAGAACCTGGAGAAGGAGTAGCTGATGAAATGTGGAGGGAATAAAGAAGGGTAAGTATGGGGTTAGCATAAATGGGTGCTTGAAAACTAGCACAGACTGATTGTACTGAATTGACACTTTCTATGTCACCAAAAACATGCACATGCTTGTGAACAACACACACAATATGTTGGAGGAACTCAGCAGGCCAGGGTACAGTGTATGGAGGCCAGTCTGGGTGAAGGGTCTTGGCCCGATATGTCAACTGGTTATTTTGCTCCATAGATACTGCCTGACCTATTGAGTTCCTCTAGCATTTGTGTGGGTTGGTCAAGATTTCCAGCATTAGCAGAAACTCATGTCTCATAAATGTTTCTGAAAATGGTGATGCCATGCACTATCATTTTGTAAAGAAATTGCATGCATGCCTGGTTCAGATTTTCAATATACTGAGGATACATGCTTTTACTTTTTAAGGGAAACAATGATTAAGTTTTTTTTTGAGAAACCAGTTGTAAATTATACTCAATTCACTGTCTGTTGAGAGACTTATGGACAATTTTCCAATTAATACTTTCTTGCAAAAGTGACTTATCTTGAGCAATAAATGGATGAATAAATTATTCATTTTGAAGACTGGCCAACACACATTTTACAGATTCATGAATTGAGGTAAAAATGGATTGGCATGCATACCTTCTATAGCAAAAGGTTTTCCAACAGTTAGAAGCTTGCAGTCAGCATCAATGGAGACTTCGTAATCCAACAGCGCTTTGTCCATGATAAAGGCATCAAGTGTTTGAGGATCATTTCTAGGTTTAAAGGTCAGATTGCTGATTAGGAGCACATAATTCATCTTACTACAACACAAATAAAGGCAGGTACATCTCTCCCAACCATCTAAAGATCAACATGAGGTGTTGCTTTAAGAAGACAGTATCTATTCTCAAATACCCTCATTACATGAGTCATGTTATCTTCTCATGGCTACCACTTTGCAGGAGCCTGAAGTTCCACACCACCAAGGTCAAAAAGAGCTATCTCCTTTTAACCATTTGGTCTTTGAGCCAACCTGCACAACCCTAATTACTACCTCAGTGTAGCACCACTTCACACTACAATGGACTTTGTATTTGTGTTCATCCTTGTATAACTTATGTTTATCTCATGAACGTTGTGACTCTGATGCCATGAGTTTGTGATTCCACTCCAAGTACGGTATTTATTTTACAGCACCTATGCATACATGTACTTGTGCACAAGAAAATAACCCTGACTGTTTTTTTTTTACTTTGACTTTGACATTCCATCCTGGATACTAACTGAACAATCCTATTGTCTCAGTCCTCCTCTCAATATTTACCTTTAGCTTTGCAGCCTATTTTCTCTCTCATGTTCATTTACTTCCCTTTGGTTATTGGCCACACTAGAGAATAACGCATAGTGGCCAATTAACTTGTCCGCGCATCTTGCGGATGTAGGGTGTCTTGGGGAAACTGATGTAGTTAATTTGCAAACTTCACACAGAGTGCTGAAAGTCAGGATGATATCTGGATTGCTGGAGCTATGAAACAGAAGCACCAACTCTTATTGAACCATGCATCTGTCATTACTGTCACTGCACTCATGAAGATGACAGAACTCCAAACAAATAAAACAAAATAGTGGCCTTAGCTTGCTATAAAATTTGTTTTAATTTCAACGTATTCCATATTAATGTATGATGTGGGTCAATAAATTGAAGTCTTTAAAAAATGTTGTTACTTAACAGGATTAAATAATTGACCTACAGTATTTGCATTAGTAGTAAATTGTCATGGAGAGGTGCTGATCTTTTATCAGCTACAGATTTACTCCATGTAAGGCAAATGATTTATCAGGTCTAAGAAATTCAGAACTTGAGAAACAGAAGGAACAGTAAGCCAACCTTTCATTCATTAAGATTTTGTCTAATCTACCTCAGCTCCATTTTTCCACACTGTCCTTCAACCTGCACCTCCCTGAATGTTCAGGAATTCGTTAACCTACATGCTGAATGAACAAGATTATTTAGTCTCCACAGCTCCTTCAGTTGAAAATTCAAACAGCTCAGCACCATCTGAATGTAGAATTTTCTCAACCCAGACCTAAATGTTCTGGCCTCAGCTAGGGGAACAGCCTATTAAAATTTTGTAAGTTGTGATGAGATCTTTCTCTTTTTCCAAACTCTGGAGAATGCAGTCCCAAACCCTGCTCAAGTGGCAAATTTATAATCCATGGGACCAGTCTAACAATCCTTTGTTGCACTCTCTTTACAACAAGCACTATCCCTTTTAGGTTAGGAGACTAATAATCTAGGTGCGGTTTTACCATTACCCCAAACAACAACAATGTGACATTCTTATTTTCTAAAGGCTAATAGAACATTTGACCTTTTAATTTCTCACTGCTTCTGCATGTTGGCTTCCAGTGACTTGTGGAAAGCACACCTACATCTCTTTGAACATGACCATTACCCAATGTCTTACCATTTAACAAACATTCCAGTTTTTCCTGATATATGCACCAAAGTGGATTACCTCACATCTTTCCACATTACCAAGTTCTCACCCCTTCACTCACCTCTTCCAGAATCTCTCATTCCATTGTCCTCCAGACTTACAATTCACACTTGTTTTTGTATCATCACCAAACTAGAAATTTGGACTCCTTGGCAACTTGTTGACATAGGTTGTGAAAAGCTGGGGTCCAAGCACAGTTTGTAGAGAACCACTTGCCACAGAAAAACCATAGAACACAGAGCATAACCAATATGAGATTACCGTAATCCATTTATTCCCACTTTCCTCACTGTCTGATAATAAATTCTTAATCCATGCCAGTATATTATCCCTAATCTTGTTGACCAACTTACTATGCTAAAACTTATTGAACATGTTCAGAAATAAATAAATAAATACATCATTTCCTTAGGTACCCCTGCCTATTCTATTAATCATATAATCAAAGAACTCCAGCAATTTTTCCTTTCATAAACTGATGTAGTTTCTGTACAGTGTATTATTCTGCCCAGAGATGCTGTTATGACATCCTTAATTGCATATTTCATTATTTTCTCTTCTGCTCCCTAGACAGACACTTAAGCGGGCAGAGAAAAGAGGGATATAAACCATATACAGGCAGATGGGATTAGTTCAGATTGGCCTCATGGTTGGCATAGATATTGTGAGCTAAAGACCTGTTTCTGTTCCTGTACTGCATGCGCTATGTTCTACTAGAATTAGGCTAACAGGTTAGTAAGTCCCTGTTTTCTCTTTCCCTTCTTTCTTAAACGGCGGGTTCAGATTTGCTGGAATTTTCTGGAATTGCCTGTTGAAACAATTCTAGAATCTGTAGATTAGTGTTGTTATTGGCTTATTATTGTCACATATACCAAGAATCAGTGAAAATCATGGTATTGTAAGCCATTCATCCAGATCGTTTTGAAATACTATTAGTTTGAGGTAGTGCCTACAAGAACAGAATACAGTACGTTGTGTCACAGTTTCAGATGCGACCCTCTCACCGGGGCTTGTGTACAAACTTAGCTCATTGGCTAACTCTACTACCAGTCACGTGACTCCATAAGCAGCACACTTCTAGAGTCGGTATGATTTGGGTCCGATTAAGGAACATTGATTGTAGTGAATTGTGTGTAAGTACTGCCCCATACGTAGTTATCTTTTGCCAAGAAATGACAGATTGTACACCAGCATAAAGTTACAAAGAAAGTTTATTTATCGATTTTCAACTTTAACAAACAGTTAACAGGAAAAGAGAAGAAAATAAAAGGCTACATTACAGTTAAACCAGTCTAAATGTGCACATGTGTTGGAGCTTGTTTCTGTAGTAGTTGGGCCTATCTCTTTACTCATGGCACTGAATTCCTATCACCAATTACAGGTAGCGCTTCCCACCTTGGGATCATTCACTTTGCTAAGCACTCCTTGCAACAGTGTCTCCCCTTTGGGTGGGATCCTCAAAGCATCTTCCCTTCTCTCTGCACCTCCTGACCAAAAGACCCAAACCAGATCACCGTCCTTCAGAAATCTGATCCCACCCAGCTCTCTTAAACCTTCCATTGCATCTCACTGGGCAGAAAGACAAACCCAACTGACTGACACAACATTCCCAAATTAGACAAAATTTCTCCTTATCTTTAACTGTAGCCAAACCACTCTTACTAACAGGACATACTGCTTTTGCAGAAAGCTGCTAAAATAAAAATTCCTCACAGCATGACAATAGAAATTCTAACCAAGGGCATTACACGGAGAAAAAACAATGCAGTTAGACAATAAGGTGCAAGAGCCATGACGGGATAAACCGTGAGACGAAGAGTTCATCTTCATCGTACAAGGCCCCATTTAAGAATCTTATAACAGTGGGAAAGAAACCTGGTGGTGTGTGTTTTCAAGTTTCTGTATATGCTGTGCAATCGACTGGAGAGAAGAGAAGTTATTTGTGCTGGGAAGAGTCTTTGATTATGATCAACACACACAAAATGCTGGTGGAATGCAGCAGGCCAGGCAGCATCTATAGGAAGAAACACTGTCAGTCCTGACGAAGGGTCTCAGCCCAAAACGTCGACAGTGTTTCTTCCTATAGATGCTGCCTGGCCTGCTGTGTTCCACCAAAATTTTGTGTGTTGCTTGAATTTCCAGCATCTGCAGATGTCCTCATGTTTTTGTCTTTGATTATGATGGCTGCTTTGCTGAGGCACTGAGAAGTGTGGACAGATCCATGGAGGGAAGGCTGCTTTATTGTGATGCAGTGAGCTGAATCCACAACTCTGCAATTTCTTGTATCTTGGGCAGAGCAGTTGCCATACAGTGCTGAGATGCATCCAGACAGGGTGCTTCAGGTTGCTTTTAATGGTGCATTCATAAACAGAACTCTAGAAGTGTACACTATCTCTAAAATGGCTGCTTCAAAACATTTTCAAAACAGATTTCCTGCACAACGTGTAATTAATTACTTGTAGTCAATACATAATCTACTTATGTTGAACAATAAATTATGAAGAGTGAATGTTTCCTCTCATTTATTTTTAAAACTGTTGGCTGCAGCAGAAAATGTCAAAATGCACAGCATGCTCCATCTATAGTAAGCCTTAGGGCTACAAAGCACTTCTGGCTGAGTCGAACCACATCATCAGATATCCTTACATCTTATTCATCAAATCTGGAAATCTGTCACATAATTAATATTTCTTTTGCAGAAAAATTAAACTCAGAATGCAATTAAGTCATTCAAATTATGTCAACTACAGGTTAAAAGAAGCACTTTCACTTCTACATGACAAGCTTATGTGAACAAATCCCATTGCAGACTCTCAGTACAAAATATAGACTTGCACTATTGCAAGTCATCCTTTCCAATGAGGTGCTAAACCCTGGCCGCTCTGTTATCTCAAGTGGGGGTAAAAGATCAGATGGCAAGAGCTCGATGAACTGAAAATTAATATTTCAATCAACATCACACAAAATAATGATCATAATCCATTGTGGGATTTCCCACATTATGATTATAGGTAATTTCCATTTCATAATAACACATGAGGAGGCATTCATTAGACGATAAGGTGTAGGAGCAGAATCCGGCCAGGGCCCTTCATGTCTGCTCTATCATTTGATCAGGGCTGATTTTTTTTTTCAACACCTTTTTCCCACCTTCTCCCTGTTACCAAGAATCTATCAATCTCTATCTTAAGTGCACGCTATGACATGACCTCCGCAGCCCTTCTTGGCATCAAATTCCACAGATATACCAACCTCTGGTGGAAGAAATTCCTTCTTATCTCAGTTCTAAAGGGATGACCCTTTATTCTGAGACTGTGCCCTCAGATTCTAGACTCTCCCGCTAACGGAAGCACCCTCTGAGCCGCTCTCTCCAGGCCTTTCAGTTTCTTTTCCCCATTACTTCCTTGCAACATATTCTCTCTCACTGAGTTATAGATCAATCCAGCACTGACACAAGCTCTTCAGCACAGCCTGTCCTCCTGACCAGGGTACCCACTGAACAAGGCACGATTTCCTGCATTCAGCCATATGTCAGTGAGCTTTGCCCCTCCATGTACTGCTCCAAGCGCTCCTTAAAGGACACTGCTGTATCTGCCTCATTCACTTCCTTTGGCATCATGTTTCGTATGTTCACCACCCTCTGCATGATAAAGTTATCCCTCAGGTCCCTTTTAAATCTTTCCCCTCTCAACTAAAACCAACGCTCCATTGTTTTGGACTCCCCAGCCATGAAGAAAAGACTGTTAGCACCCACCCTACCTAAGCCTCTCATAATTTTAAACACTTCTATACTGTAGCTCTTCATTCTCCTATGGTCCAAGCAGTAAAGACTACGCTGGCCACTTAGGCCCTCTTAAGTGATAATGGTGCTCCATAACTCAGGCTCTCTAGTTCTGGCAACATCCTCATAAATCTTTTCTGCACTCTTTCCAGTTTAACCACATCTGTCCTGTCACACTGTGTTCAAAGCTGTGCACAGTGCTCCACGCTTGGCCTCATCAATGACTTATACAATTGCAACATAATATCCCAACTCCTGTACACGGTGCCCTGACTGATAGCAGATAGCATGCTAAAAGCCTTTTTCACCTCTCTGTCTACTTGTGACACTACTTTCAATGAATGAGACACTTGCATCCTCTCTGTTGCATTACACTCCCTGGTGCCTAACCATTCATTACATAAATCCTTCTCTCGTTTGACTTTCCAAGATGACTCACCTCACAATTGTCTCTTTTGAAAATCACTTGCCATTGCTTAGCCAGCTTCCTTAGTTGATTGATATCCCCCTGTAAACTACGCTCAGTGGCTACTTTATTTCTTTTTTTACAAAAAAAAAAATTACAGAGTGCAACACATAGATACATTTCAACACAACTTGTGTACATTCATATGTTGTAATAAAATTGATCAAAATGTTATAACATAACATAAAGGTATACCACTCTGTAATCAAAAATTTAAAGATGGGTCATACATCATAAAAGAAATTTTTTATATATAAAAAAAAGTCAACCCCCTACCAACTACCAAAGAAAAAAGCTGATGGATGATAATGAATAATTAGAAAAAAATATATATTCACTTAAGAAAAGAAGATAAAAATATATATAAAATTCTGTGCACTGTTAAACTTTATAAATTGGAAAAGTAATTTAGGAAAGGTCCCCAAATATCATAAAAAGATTGTTTCGAATTTAAGACTGAGCAGCGGATCTTTTCTAAATTTAAATACGACATAATATCACATAGCCATTGAAGACATGTAGGAGGGGTAGACTCCTTCCATTTAAGCAAGATTGCTCTTCTTGCTAAAAGAGAGGTAAAAACTAAAACCTGTAGGTTAGGAGTATTTAAAGTTATATCTTCATTTGCAATAATACCAAACAAGGCAGTAAGGGGATTTGGGTCAAATTGGACCCTAAAATGTTGTGAAAAGGTATGGAATACTTCCCGCCAAAACTTTTCAATTGTAGGGCAAAACCAAAATATATGAATTAAAGAGGCATCAGGAGAGTTGCATTTATTACAAACTGGAGAAACATTCGGGTAAAAACTGGAGAGCTTCTTAATGTAAAACTTAAACCCCTTATTGAATTATGTGAAAAAGACGCTTTCTAAATGGTCCCCTCTTTCTTTATCCCTAATTGGCCAAATTAATTCGATTAAAATGAAGATCCTTCCTAAATTTTTATATCTTTTTCAGGCCTTACCTATTTTCATTCCTAAGACGTACTTTGATTCTTTAGATTCAATTTTAACCTCTTATATTTGGAATAATAAACAAGCTCATTTAAGTAAAGTTTACTTACAAAACAATAAAAAGGTGGGTGGACTAACCCTACCCAATTTTAGGTTTTACTATTGGGCTGCCAATATAAGGAATATTACTTTCTGGTCCTATTATATTTATCGTAAAGATTGCCCATCATGGGTCTCCTTGAAGTTAATTCTGTAAAAAACTCCTCTATTGTCTCTCTTCTTGGATCATACTCTTCTTTTTCAGCAAATAAGACAACAGATAACATAATTGTTAAACAAACTTTAAGGATCTGGTCTCAATTTAGAAAATTTTTTGGTTTAGCGAATTTTTCATTATCATCTCCCATTCTCCTTAATTATTTTTTTATCCCTTCCATGACTGAGAAAGTCTTTAAAGATTGGGATGAACTAGGTATTAAGTGTTTTTGGGACCTGTTTGTCTCAGGATCTCTTGCTTCATTTGACCAATTGTCAAATAAATTTGCATTCCCAAAATCACATTTTTACAGATATCTTCAAATTAGAGATTTTCTAGGTTTCCAATTAGCTACTTTTCCTATAGGTCCTGATAAAAATTTACTGGACAATCTTTTAAATTTAAAACCTTTTGTTAATGGTTCTATTACCGGTATCTATAACTTGTTGATTGATTCTAGACAAGACTTTTTAGATAAAATAAAAAAAGCTTGGGAGGATGACCTAAATTGTCAGATTTCTGATGAAAGATGGAATAAAATTCTTAAACGGGTTAATAACTCATTTTTCTGTGCTCGTCATTCTCTTCTACAATTTAAAGTGGTTCAGTGGCTACTTTATTAAGTACACCTGCACACCTCTTTGTTCCTGCAAATATCTAATCAGCCAATCACGTGGCAGCAACTCAGTGCATAAAACTATGGAGGCATGCTCAAAAGGTTCAGTTGTTGTTCAGACTAAACATCAGAAAGGGGAAAAAGTGTGAACTAAGTGACTTTGACCATGGAATGATCATTGGTGCCTGACTGGCTGGTTTGAGTATCTCAGAAACTGCTGATTTCTTGGGATTTTCACACACAAGAATCTCTAGGATTTACAGAGAATGGTGTGGCCTACCATTAATCACTGGCCTCCATTTTCAATTTCAAGTTCAAGTTTATTGCCACCTGACTATATATATATATACAACTAAATGAGACAATGTTCCTCCAGACCACTGTGCACCCACAAAACATATACCACACACAACACCTAACACAAAATATAATTCAAAGTCCATGTAGTATGCAGCACAGGGAAAGTGCAATGGTAAACAGCTCAATGTCCTAGTAATGGGACTGTGGTGGTGGCAGAATAATCATTAGTTACACAGCTTTTGGGAAGAAGCTGTAACCCAGTCTGGCAGCCCTACTCCTGATCCTCCTGTATCTCCTTCCTGATGGTAGAGGGTTGAAGAGATTGTGGGATGGGTGGTAGGGATCCTGAACAATACTTTGGGACTTTAGATATAATGCTCAGTAAGTGTCACAAATAGTGAGGAGGGAACTCTGGTGATGCTCTCAGCAGCTTTACCATCCTCTGTAGAGTCTTAAAACTGGACGCCTTGCAGCTTCTATAGCACACAATGATGCAGCCAGGCTGGACACATTCAAAGGTGCTCTTGTACAAATTTGGTAGAATAGTGGAGGCAGCCTTGCATACCTGAGTCTCCTCAGAAACTGGAGACATTGCTGTGCCTTCTTGAATAATGAGCAGCTGTTAGATTGTCCATTATGTGCACTCCAAGGAACTTTGTACTCTTTACTCTCTCCTCAGCAGAGCCATTGGCGTGCCAAGGAGAGTAGTCGACCTGCTCCTTCATGAAGTTGACTATCATCTCTTTTGTCTTGTCTATGTTGGAAGTCAGATTCATGTTGTCACATCATTTGACAAGACTCTCTACCTCCTCTCTGTATGGTGAATCATCAATGACATTGATGAGACTAACAACTGTTTTATCATCAGTGAACCTGGTTTGAGCAGGACCTGGCAGTTGTTAGTAGCATGAACAGCATATGCCATGAGCCCCGTACTAAATGCTTGCAAGCTGCAGTCTGGTGAAATTGGCATCTCACTGTATTCTCACAACGATCTAGCAACGCTGTTGTTTTCACGTTGGGGGAGCTGCATGGTATGTGTATGCAGGCGTGTGTTGGCTCCTTGCTGTGTCATGGTGACCTTTGTGCTATCTCCCACACTCCCAAGCCACTGCAGTGTGTGCTGCTACGCCACTGGAGGGTGCGCCACCGTGGTGAGCTTGCGACAAGGGATGTGCAACTCAACAGTTTTATGTGACCCAGTTCATGATTCCTCATTTTTTTCCTGATTTTAGTTAGTCTGAACCAGCTCAGGAACATACAAGATTGGATTAGACTATGAGCTTCAACCTATACAGTATTTCCCAATTGAAATGAGTTTGTAGAAAGCCTGAACACATTTTTTCTGCTTCTACTTATTGGTAGGATCTCCTTTCTGCTGCATTATCTGATGGTAGTGCTTATTTGCCCATTGTGAAAAAAATGTCAGATACCAGGTGGTCAACTCTTGCAGATGCAACAAAAGCACTTTTACACAACTTTTCTGCAATAAAACAAGTCTTGGATGACATTTCAAATCACAATGATCAGAAGGCAGAGTGTCAACAACAGGCTCATGGACTACTTTCAACCATGATGAAGTTGGAAACAGGAATAATGGTCATATTGTGGGATCAAGTATTACAGCATTTTCAAATGACCAATGCTTCTTTGCAATCTTCTGGCCAAGACTTGAACACAGCTTGTGCACTCTAGGAATCCTTGCATGGATATATTCAAGCTATGCAGTCTACTTCTTCAGACATTGAGCAAAATGCCAAAGATCTGAATAAGTGTGAAGATTATCAACAGCAAACTCAAAGAAAACACAAGCAAAATCGCATGTGTGATGATTTCAGTGGTTCTAGCACTCTTGATCCACTTGTTGAATCTCAAACACCTTTTCAGATGTTTAAAAGCCAAACATTTCTTGCCATTATTGACAGCTTGCTTTCTGCCCTGTCAAAAAGGCAGAAAGCTTATCTAAAGGTGAATGGTGTTTTCAGATTCCTTCATCAGTTACAGTCATTTACACCTGAAGAGATCGTAAAGAGGTCATCAAATCTTATTAAATCATATCTGGAAGATCTGGAAGAAAGTGTTGATGAATAATTTGTGCAGTTTACTGAACTGTTGAAAACTGATCTTGCTTCTCATATTCTCGTCAAACAAGACCTTGTAGAGGTACAGTTGTACCTTTTGATAACTGATGATTCTTTGGAGTCATGTTTTCCAAATATAGAGAACGCCTTGTGTATCTATTTGTCACTCATGGTTAGCAACTGCAGTGGAGAATGCGCACTTTCAAAACGGAAAAGTATTTAAAATGAACTCAGGAGCACCATGGGTCAAAACAGATTGAACAATCTCACTCTAATGAGCACTGAACACGAACTTCTGCGTGAAATAGACATTTCCAGTGTCATCAACAAATTTGCTCATGCTAAGTCTAGAAAAAGTAACTTTTAAATTGCAGTTTTGTTACTTTTGACATTTGAAACTGATACCTACATGTAAGTAATACTATTACTGAAGTGTCAGACATTTGTTGTATTATCTGGCTGTATAGGGAATGAAAAAATTGAATTACTTTACTATGCAAGTAAATAATTTATGTTTTAAACCTTAAGTGCATTTAAAAAATTTAGGGCCCCTTTATAACATATACTACAGGCCCTGCACTAGCTGAATCCGGCCCTGATCTAAGGTAGTACTTTCTAGGTTGGAAGTGGGGAATGGAGAGCCAAGACTATGGCATCACAATGCACCCGTTTGAGCAGTAGGCAAATTGGGAAGGGCTCAATGTAGTTTGGAAGGTGGGATTTTATGCAATCTGTTACCAGCTGTGAAAACGCTTCATACTTATTGAGGTTACTGCCATTGGGCAGTATTCATTTAGACCAGTTACTGTCAGTGGGTTCAGCACTGGAATTATGGTGGCTACCTTGAAGCCTGCAGGACCAGTGGACTGTTGCAAGGAGATATTAAAGACCTCTGTTAGCTGGGCCACACTATCTCTCAGCACCTGACCAGGTATGTTTCCAGACCCCACAAATTTCCATGGATTTACCCTGCCTATGATCCTCCTCACCTTAGCTGCAGCCAGATGTGACCTTCAATCACCTTCCAGCAGCGACCTTCAACCACCATCCTCTGCCTCCTACCTTTGAGTCAATTTTAAATCTACCTAAATAGCTCTCCCTAGATTCTATGGGTCACAACCTTCTAAACCAACCTTCAATTGGGATCCTGTTGAAGGATCCCATCTGTAAAGAAACAGCGCAACAGTAGAAACTCTAAAGATCTCATCCTTGGGAGAGGAAGGATCTTCGTCTTGCGGATGTATGAAGTTGTGTGCAGAAAGCCTCGAGTCCATGGAAGCCACAGGGCCAATAACGTTCAGGCCAGCCAAAGAACACTTGGTGAGGTGACCTTGAAGGTAGCACCAAGAAGATGGGCTACCGGATTGGGGAGCAACCGGATCAGGGGGAGAGAGCAACACACAAAAATGCTGGTCTCATCCCAAAATGTCAACTGTACTTTTTTCCATAGTTGCTGCCTGGCCTGAGTTCTTCCAGCAGTTTGTGTGTGTTGTTTGGATTTCCAGCATCTTCAGATTTTTTCTTGTTTGGGGAGAGAGAGGGATACTTTATTGCTTTTTCTATTTGCTGATAATCCTGGGCACCCTAATGATATTAGTCATCAGATTTCATTTTAGAGGTATAAGCATTGGTACTGACTTCTTACAGTTAAGGGAAGGTAGCAAACCTGAGACATAAACCTTTGTGTAGCAATAAGGAGAAGGGTGAAGCCATTGTGTATGAAATTAAAAGGAAAAGCATTTGAAAGATGGAGAAACACAGATCACATCAATAAGAAAAGCTTCTGAAAGCCATACATTTCTGCACAGCACTGTTGTAATGTGTGGTTATTTGAGTTACTGTTGCTTTCCTGTCAGCTTGATCCAGTCTGGTCATTCTCCTCTGACCTCTCTCATTAACAAAACATTTTAGCCCACAGAACTGCCTATCACTGGATGTTATTTTGTTTTTTTTTGCACCTTTCTCTGTAAACTCTAGAGACTGTCGTGCATGAAAAACCCAAGAGATCAGCAGTTACTGAGATACTCAGCAAAGACCATTCCTTGGATAAAGCCACCTAGATTATATTATGGTGAGCATTTGGTCCATAATGACAGATGAGGAAGCTCTTTAATTTTAACAACAGTTTTTATTGTGGTAAACACAGAACAGAGCAGGCACCATGACCCGGAGAGACAAACCAATCGGTCTCACACCGATGGGAGAAATGACCATCTCACACCCCAGTTGCAGTCAGGGTGACCCACAAATACACAAGCAAATATCTGTATAACCCAAGCTAAAATGTAACAACAAATGAACTGGAACTTCCCACCATAATCACACAAAAGTATTTTAACACAACAACAATAAATAGAACAGGTTATTAGAAATGTAGGGCTGGCCTGTCATCCATGCCCCCACCCAGAACATCACACTGCTCCCACGCAAGGGGGTCAGCCATCTCTGGCAACCCCAGAATCCATGTAATCCTTTCTCTTACTGTGATCAACCTCTTTCCTTAGAATCTACCCAAATTCTGCAACCCACCCTCTCACTGTAACCCATCCTGCCCCTCTAACACATTCTTCTGCTTTAATCCATTCTTTCCTTATAACCCACTCAATGGCCAAACCCACGTTTCCTCCCCCTGTAATACATCCACCTATCGCAACCCACCTACCAGCTGTAACCCATACTCCCTCAGTAGTTATAACGTACCCTCACCCCGTAACCCACCTTCATGCTGGAATCCAAGATCCTCACAGAACCCAGTCTGCCCCAATAACTGACTTACCCACAGTAAATCATCCATCTCCTATAACTCATTTTCATTTTCAATCTTTTTTTTATTGATTTTTAAACAAAGGAAAAGATACAAATCAGAGGAGAAGTTATAGCAAACACATAATGCAAAAAATGTACAAACAACAAAAGGGACATATACTGTCAAAGTCATATAAATATAATATTAAGCTATTGTATATAAACAAGAAACCACAATGCCTCTTGGCAAATCATAGAAAAAAAAGACTGGAATTTGTTATAAAGAGAAAAAAAAACTGCAAAACTAACCTAAAACAACAAAAAAGAGAGACTGGGTGGTCCATTTGAGGCTAAAATTAGAAAAGAAAAAAGAAAATATCCTTCTGGTCAGATCTGAACCATTGCGGATAAAGAATAACAAAAGGAGAAAAAAAGAAAGAGAATTTTTTTTTTACCTAAAAGAAATTTAAAAAAAAGAGAAAAAATATTTAAGTCATATGAAAATATTGAATAAAAGGTCGCCAGGCTTGCTCAAAATTAAAAGATGTGTCAAACGTCCGGCTTCTAATTTTCTCCAAACTTAAACAGGACATAATGGAGGAGAGCCAATGAAAAACTGTAGATGGATTAGAGTCTTTCCAGTATAACAAGATAGTTGTCCTAGCCAGTAAAGTTGAAAAAGCTATCACGTGTTGAGGGAAGCAGGAACACTTCCTGTTTCCTCTGGAATAATCCCAAAGATTGCTGTAAGTGAATTAGGTGGTAAGTCCACACCTATGACTTTTGATAATGTTCTAAAAACATCCCTCCAAAAATTGTTTAACTTTGTACAAGACCAGAACATGTGAGTTAGAGTAGCCACCTCAGCATTGTATCTGTCACAGGTTGGGCTTATATTAGAGAAAATATGCACTAGTTTATCGTTTGACATATGCGCCCTGTGTACTATCTTAAACTGAACTAGGGAGTGACATGCACAGATAAATTATTAACTAGATAATAAATTTTACTCCATTGACCATGGAGAATTTTACTCCATACATCTCCTATAACTCAACCTTTCACTTTAATCCACCTTCCATGTATAACGCACCCATTGCCAATAATCCAACACCTACTTGGAAACCAGTCCCAGACTCTGACCTACCTTCTGGTTGTAACCTTCCTCAGCATCTCATCATCTACCCTCTTCATCTTGGCAAGTCAACCGATACAAATGTATTTTTTATTTTATATTATCTACTGAGACACAGTGCAGAGTAGGCCCTCTGGCCTTTTGAACCATGCTCCCAGCAACCCCCCGATTTAATCCAAGCCTAGTTACAGGACAACTTACAGTGACCAACTAACCTATTGACCAGTACGTCTTTGGACTGTGGGAGGAAATTGGAGCGCTCGGAGGAAACCCATGCGGTTATGGGGAGAATGTAAAAACTCCTTACGAGCAGTCATGGGAATTGAACCTGGAATGCTTGTGCTGTCAAGTGCTAACCACTATGCTATGGTGCAGCGCTCAACCAAGTCCATAAGCTGCACACCAAGTATTTTTGGAAGTCATGAGTGAATTTGCTCCCTTTACCTTTTTTTTTACTTCACAGTGGTCTTATCCCTTGTGGTCAGGTCCGTAGAGCAGTTCTTTGCTTCAGCAACCTGCCCTTCTATTGAGGCACAACTAATACACTAACAAATGATAAATATTACACAAATGATAAACTACTTACTTCAAGAATTTCACACCATCTGGTGTTGTTGGTACATTGTACCGCCTCATATATTCATTCATCTCTGGAAAACTCTTCTTCACATAATCCTCTGCACTGCTTTCCCGAACTGTTCCAAAACGGAAGCCTTGGGATGGGTGATGAAGCTTCAAAATAAAGTAAAACCACAGAAATCATTTTTTAAAAAACTTGCACACAGTATTTCTAATGTTAGCCTAATTATACTGCAGGTATCCAGAAAGAGCATTATATTTTTCAGTTAACAGAAATGGTGTATGGACCATGCAGTTTTAACAGCAGCAGAACTAGACCAATTGCCACATCCGACAAAGAGTACGGACATCCTAAATTGAAAAGCTACTTGCACTTTGTAACATGACCTCCTTCGGGAGAACAGGTCTGCCAATCTTAGCTGCAAGGATGTTTTTAATCTTAATGTTATTAACTTTCTTAAAACTTGAATTATTGTTGTTGTTTTAATTTGTTAATTTTTAATTTGTTTAATTTGTCAATTGAACTGTCTTTTAGTGAAAGTTAAAAAGAGTTCATATGACGTTGATAGTTGTATGCTGTCTGAAGTTGTCAGACTGTGCTGCTTTGGGGGTGGGATCTCAGGATCCACACCGGAGGCTTAGACACTGCTCACCAATAGACAAATCAATGGACTACAAAAATATGCAGGCATGGCTTTGGAAAAAATGCACACAACAAGCTTGGGTGGTAGGTTAGATTAAGCACTATTTGAAGGTGGAACATTCCATTCTGTATCAAGATGCTGACAAAACCCCAATGTGAACTATTCTCTATTGCAATATTTGTTTTTGAAATGGCCACAATGCCAGAACAGAACTCAGGAAGGGAAATAGGAAAGCTAGGAGGGGACAGGATATGTCTTTGGCATGTAAGATAAATCCCAAGGCGTTCCTCTTTGAGAGCACGAGGATAACTGGTGAGAGAGTAGGGCCACTCAAGAATAAAGGGGAGAACATTTGCTTAGATACAGAGAATATGACTGAGGTCTTTAATGAATATTTTACTTCAGTAATCAGTATTACTGCAAGGAAAAGGATATGGGGGAAGTAGGAGATTAGATTAACATAAATATGTTAGGGTGTTTAGAGGTGAAGGAGGAAGTAGTGTTGGGTCTCCTAATGAGCATTAAGGTGGATAAGTCTCCAGGGCCTGATGGGATTTACTCCAGGTTATTGAGGGAGGCAAGAGATGAGATTGCTAGGCCCTTGACAGGTGCCCCTGTATCCTCTCTAGGTATAGGCAAGTTCCTGGATGACTAATGAGTGCCTAATGTTGTACCTCTATTTAAGATTGGAACCAGGGAAAATCCTGGGAACTATAGACTGGTAAGTCTCATGTCAGTTGTCGGGAAATTGCTGGAGAAAACTCTCAGGGATAGGATACATGAGCATTTGGAAACTCATGGCCTGATTAGGGAGAGTGAGCATAGTTTTCTGTGAGCAGGTCATGTCTTACTAACTTGATTGAGTTTTTTGACAAGGTGATGAGAGAGATTGATGAATATAAAGCAGTGGATGTTGTCTACATGGATTTTAGTAAGGTATTTGACAAATCCCTCATGGGAGGCTAATCCAGGAGATTAGGATGCACGGGATCCACGGCCAATTGGCTGTTTGGATTCAGAAGTAGCCTGGGAATAGAAAGTAGAGGGCAGTGATCAAAGGGACTTATTTGAGCTGGAAGTCTGTAATTAGTGGTGTTCTGCAGGGATCTGAGCTGCTTTCTATATCTAAGAAAATTAGAAACTTCTTTTTAAAATTTTCCACCTTAGAACACTGAGGTTACAAGGAGACTGAAGGAATAAGGGAATATTGTAGGAAGCTGGAGTGGGGAAGCAGGTAAATTGAGATCCTTCTCAGCAAGCTTGCAGGGCTGAATACCCTTCCATCGCTTCTATTTCTCATGCTTTTAATATGCAACAGTTGCCTCCATGATCCTATATCCCAGCTGAAAGTCTTTGCTCTTTGTTTTTGTGAAATATCCAATGTCGCCTAACTCTATTTACACCCTATACTCTCTGCTAATCAATAGTGCAGATTCTTTTTTAATTAATCAACTTTCTGGATCAGTGAACTATTAGCAAGATCAATTTTTTTATCTTGTTCAGATTTCTCCTGGAAAGGAGCTCATGAGCTTTCTTCTTCAACGACTATAGTGCTTCCATTGAAGATACTTCCACACTGTTATTAGAAAGAGAACTCTTAGTAAGGATGAAGGAATGGCAATGTATCTCCGAGGCAGTCTGTCCTGTTATTATTCCCACATGCTTGGTCCACTTGTCCTTCTTGGTGGTAGATGTGGAGGGCTTGAGATGTCATACTGGAGTAGGTTTGGCAAGGAACAGTTGCACGTTTTACATGGTGAATTTAACTTGCCATATATCAAACTCCTACCTGAATATTGCCTAGGTATTCTATGGAGAAGGGTGAAGCTTCATTTGCTGAGCTGTTGAATGGAATTGAACAATGTGTGATCATCAGTAAACTTTTGACTTAATGATGGAACCTCCAAGAGGACCACAACGCTTGTCATAGGGTTTGGAGGCTTGCATCCCTCAATGACTCAGAGAGCTATTTTTGGCTGGAGTCAGGACCCTGTGATTTGGCTTTTGGTAGCGTCACCCATCCCAAACAGGTCTAATGGTAGAGGCCAGACTAAGTGTGGTCCACCCTGTTTTACATGTTTGGGGGGTGGGGGTGGTTCAGCTCAGGACTAACAACCCTGACTGGTCAAAAAATGCTACAGAAACAGCAATGAAGAATCCTTCTATATCTGTGTGCAACTGAAGACCCTGAACCACACCTGAGGCACAATAGAGAAGATAGTCAAGGATAGGCAGAGATAGAGGACCTTCATTGCTGCCCTAAATGCCAGTGGTGTAACAGGCAGCAAATTAATGATAAAAGATGGTAATTGATTAAGCAACGAGACTCAAATTACATTTCTCTGAGGATCTCCTGCAGCTAAACTTGAGCTGGAATAAATGAATACCAACAGCAATAACTATCTTCCTTTGTGCAATGTATGATTCTGACCACTGGAGTGATGTCCACTTACTTAGGTTTTCAGAGGACTCCCTGTCACTGCACTTGCTCAAATGATGCCTTCTCGGGATGAGTATTAGTTTTGCTTCATCCTGGAAATTCAGCTCTTTATCACTGGACTAAGGTTGTAATAGGATTTGGAGCCAAATGATACAAGTGCAGCCTTGATATGAATAAGCAGGACAGGATTGGCAACAACACATTCCATTGCTCTGATGACTGACAAACTAGGAAAGTGGCAATTAGTGAGATTGAAATTGTTTTTCACTTTGGCAAAAGAACTTTCTCAGATATTGTTTCAGATCAGATGAAGGGTCATGACCCAAAACATTGACTGTCCACATCTCTCAATAGATGCTCTCTAGTCCTTCAGTATTTTTGTGTGTTACTTTTGGATATTGTTGGTTAGATGCCAGTGTTGTAACTGTATCCAAATAGCTTGGCTAGAGATGCAGCAAGTTCTGGAACATACCTTCTATAGCACAGCTGAGATGTTGTCTGGCCCCATCACTTTGATTACATTTGATGCTCTCAGCCATTTCTGGATATTGCATGGAACAAATCAAACTGATCTATAACTGGCTTCTGTCACTGTAGGGATCCCAGAAGGAATGTGAACTGGATCATCCACTTGGCTTTTCTGGTGGAATGCGGCTACATAGATGCCAACCTTGCTTTTAGCATTCGCATGCTGGGCCCCATCCTTGATAATGAAGGGGATGCTCTTGAATCCTCATCCATTTAACTATTCAATTATTCATCACCTTCACAATGTTAGTACTGCAGAACGGATTTATCTCTGTGGAATTGTTTATGTTTGTCTGTTGCATACTGTTTTCTCAGTTTGGCATACACACAGTACTTTATTGCAGCTTCAATAGATAGGTGATTCTATTTGGGTACACATGGTGTTGCTCCCAGTATACTCTTCTGCATTCTTCACTGAACCATGGTTAATGCTGTAGCTTGATAGCAATGGTCGAGGGATGTGTCAGCATATGAAGAAATAGAATGGATTCTTCTAGGATAAATTACGACCTTTCTAACAGCTTTCCACTGCACTGCACTGAAAGTACTCTATGCATTTCATCCTTATAACAATGTACAGACACAAAATTGAGCGCGTTTTTAAAAATATAAAGCAGCAGGTTATCAGCAATGTCACAGCTCTCAGTGACGTTATCTTTAAGGGCTGTATTAACATCTTACTAATTTTTAGGACAAACCATAGTTTATTTTATCTTTCATGTGTATAGAGTCTGAGATTAATCTGCATTCACTAACTACCTGCTCTCTTAGGCTGTACAGGAAAATTAAGGAAAATAGATGTTGCTCTGAGCTCAGCAGTCATATTAGATTAATAAGCATCTCGATCAATCTTCGACCTTGAACCATCTGCTGTTAATAATTTTAGTCTAGATGCTTTGGGGGAATAGACGACACCACTCTGCAAACATAACTTGCGACTAATGTACATATACAACTATTAACCATGGGATTCTTAAAGGTATTTGGGCATATTTTGGAGTTATGGTATATAACAAATACTAAGTTCAACAGAAGCCAGTCTTCAGACCTGAATATGGATTGTAGATATAATTTAAAATGCAGCTCTGAACAATGGTCTTCCTGGAGCTGCATTTTGGGGTTGATTGCAAACAAAGAAACACTCTATTTGACCTCAGATGCCTGAATATCTGTGAATTTTGCCCAAAGTCAGTGGAAATTAACATTTATTTTGTGCGTCTGGAATGTGGGCGTGAAGATGGAGCTTTTTGAAAATTATATGTAATTCAAAGAAAGCATTGTAAATACGTTATAACTATAGAATTGTCCTGCCGTTTCCTTTGATTTTTAGCATATAAAAATGTCATGTAATATTGAGTTAGGCAGGCGGCTTCTTCCAAGAGTGTCTCAAATATGATGCCTGCTGCTCATTTTGCTGAATAAAGACTTCCATATCCACTAGCTTTAGTGTCTCTCCAGTGACTTTGTTCACAGTCACAACAAAGGAACCAGTGGGAATAATATTTTCTATATTTGGACCAGCGGATCTGTCACTATAATACTTCCAAGTAGCCTGGTTGTAGCTACAGAATTCAGTATAAGCTCAATTGACAGCACCCAATGAGAATATGTGGAGGAAGGTAAAAATTGTTCCCATCATAGGGTTTCTAAGACAAGAAGGTATAGATTCAAGATCTAGAAAGTTTAGAGGGTATTTGACTAGAAGTTTTATTTACACATTAAGAATGATTGGAACCTGGAATGCATAGCCTGAGGAAGTAGAAACGTTTACAGTTGACCTCTAGTTTAGTCTATGTGAAGTTCATCCTGAGTACTCCTAGATAGAATTTATCTAGATAAGCATGAATTGTCAAGGCACAGAAGGTTGTGGTCAAATAATGTGGATAAATGGGATAGATTATATGGATGCAATAGTTGTCATATACTGTATATATAGTAGGCAAAAAGGCCTATTTTTGTGGAGTGTAACAATAATTCTATTACTCTCTGACACCTCATGGAGGTAGGGAATGCAGCTGGGATCTGAGAGAAGAGCAGACATTCCTGATAGAACTTTGTAATAATTTATTTATATCCCATTCATCATCAGCCATAGACTCATGAATCACCCATCCTGAAGAGCCTGTTCCTGTGCTGTGCTGTTCCCTCTTCACCTTAGTTCCTAGCTCAATATCGCACTTGATGTAAAAAATCTCAACAACACCTTCTGTAGCCTTCATTCCCATCTCTACCACCCCCAAGTTATCTGACCTTTCCACCCCTTCTCTCTCCTACATGCTCCTACAGGATCCATTGCTCCATCATTCCCTCTTGTGCTCCAGTTGCCAGAATTGCAAACTCTGAAATTCCCTTTGCCCACTTACGATTCTATCCTTCTTGAAGACATCTCTTAAATCCTGCCAAGCTTTCAATCTTGGTTGAGATCTATTAAAATATTTTTCTACTTCAAAATCAGTTTTTTGCAGGTATTACTATTATAGAGCATCTTTAAAATGTTCTACGATATTATAGGCACTTTATTAATGCAAAATGTTATGTTTATTCATTGTGATCCCATTTTATTATTAAAACAATTTCCAGGCACTCTTTAAAATTGTCACTATTTCAATGCATTTAAAGTGCTAATTCTTCAGAATGTTTAACAAATCCCAACATGAGCCATATAAAACATCAATTATCCAAAGGCCCTGCCTCTATTCATTGGGCAATGCCAAATTGTGCTCACTCTCATATAAACGGATTTCCAATTAGAAGCCTGCACTGGAGAGAAACAAATGATAGTTATCTAATCAACACACCAACAATTTTCATGACCTTAGAATTTTCCCAGAATATCTGCATCTTTCTGTTACTAGGCCATGAGAATAATACCTGACACATTTTATTCTCTGTAGAATTTAGTAGGTTTAAGTTTCTGTCAATTTGAATTATGCATGCTCAATATTGCAGACCCACTCTGGGAGTTGTAGGCCTTCAAGGTCCATAAGTACAGTATGTTGAGGAAAAGCAGCAGAATGCAGAATCCATGACCCAGAGAAAGGAGAAGATAGGTGGCCAATCTTTGGCACTGATCATAGTATGCAATTGCTGATTTTATAAACGTCACTCTTCAGCTCTACCTTATTGTTGCATTAATAGTAAATACAAATTTTTAATGGAATAGATTTATCTGTGGAAAAGAGATTTTTCAACTTAATTCACCTGGAGATAAAATTTTTCAGTTAGTTGATTGGTTGGCTTGGTGAACGAAGTTGGTTTGGATTGGCAGTACTTCAAATGAAAATAAAACAATTGATTCGATTGGTTAGTATGTGGCCAATATTGAAGCTAGAAAAAGAAATCTGGACAACCTAACTGACTTGGAATAAATAGCTCCATTTGTAATTGGCAGTTTTTCTCTCGAGTCTAGTGTTGAATGTATCAAACTTACAGCATAACTTATTTGAACCAACCTGAAAATGAGAGGGACAATACATGCATTAGACTGACTTTAAGTGTTAAAAGTACATTTAAAGGAGGAAAACACAATTTCAAAGGATCTTCATTGAATATTATTAATTAAACTGGATTGAACAGTTGTACCAAAGTGGTCTCAGTATCACTGAGGTACCATAATGACTGCTATTAAACAAAGTTGATGTGGACATCATGATACAAATATGTTGGTATATTGCTGAGGTTCCTTTGATAGGAACCTCCAAAGTCCACAGTCTCTTCCATTCAGGAAATCAAGAACAGCCAAATGCAAGTATCCCTAAAAGGTATACATTATTCTTGCTTAGACATATATCGTTACCTGATCATTTGTCACCAGCTCAAAACATTGGTTAGGGTTAGGTCTAAATGTTGTTTTTCCCAGCAATCCCCACCTCTGTAAGCGTATTTTAGAAACACATCACTAAGAAAGGAAAAGGCATAGGTTTCATCGTGTGCTCACTCAGACAAGTACCACACTAATGTGATACTTGTAATGTAGAGTGATACTTCTAATGTGCACTCCTCTGTGAAATTCTCTGTGCTCTCTCCCTGTATGCAATGACAAGTCATATCTTATGCTGGAATGAAATCTGCCAGTTCCTATCAGTGAATTTTGAGCTTCTATTCTATATATGGTTGTTACCATTCTTCATTTAATCACAAGGAGGAATAAAATTCTCTGTCCTTTGTGGTCCACCTCATCATAAAACTTCTAGATCAGTATTATTACATTTCCCTGCAAACACAGTGCCATTAAAAGCTGAAGATTTATTTTCTAAGATACCTACAGCGAGCAAGTGAAAGACTGAAAGGCTCCTGTAATTTTGTGGACCTCAGTCACAGAGAAGGTCACAAGCATGAGAAAATCTGCCAACGCTGGAAATCCAAAGCAATACACACAAAATGCTTGAGGAACTCATCAGGTCTGGCAGCTTCCATGGAAAGAAGTAAACAGTTGACATTTCAGGCTGAGACCCTTCTTCAGGACTGAGAGAGAAATGGGGAGACACCTGAATTAAAAGTTGGGAGCAGGGGAAAGAGGCTAGCTGGAAGGTGATAGGTGAAGATAGGTGGGTGGGAAAGGGCTGGAAAAGAAATAATATTATAGGAGAGGAGAATAGGAAGGAGGAGGGATCTTAGGGGTAAGCAATAGGCAGATGAGAAGAAGTAAAAAGTCAAAGAGGGCACTAGAGGAAGGGGGCAGGGTGTATACATGGGGAGAGTATGGGGGATCAGAGAAGAAGGTAGCACGATACATGGAGTGAACTGATAAATTATTTTATCTGATCATTCAGTGAGTCAGCAAGCCCTGTTGCCATCTTTTAAAAGGTAATACTTAACTGATCACAGACCCCATGTTCCCTGCTCACAGACTCAGGCACCCATCAAGGAGCTTGAGATGGAATGAAACTGGTTCTGTGACTTTCCCAGCTACTGCTGTCACCACTGATCCAGACAGGTCGCCCAATCCTACACATCAATGGTGGGCTATCTTTCTTGCCCTGTTTGGCCCTTGGATAAGTCCTGAAAAAGGTATGAAACCATGTTGTGGCATGAAAACAGAGGCATTGGACTGCAATGCCTATGAAATCAAGGGAGTTTCCATTCCCATTAGCTCTTCTGAGAGTGAGTTTACAAACAATCCTTTCTGAACAAACATGTTGAGTTCAATCATGTAGTAGATGCTGAGCAAGATTGGTTGAAGTTATTATTGAGCAGCAAGTCAACAAGATCGTTCCAAAAAGCATTAACTGCATGACTTACACCAGAAGGGTGCCATATCGTGTATGACATCTAATGTCCAACATCACAGGCTATTATGAATTTAACAATGGGACCAATACCCACACTTATTGAGTTATGTTCACGAAAACATTATACATATCACTTCCTCCCTCCTCATAACTGATTGACTTACTATTATGGTTCAATACTTCCTGCTACTGAGCTAAAAAATAGCTCACAAGATTCCCTGATATTGAAGATATGCTACTGTCGCAGACCAGATCATTTGCAGTTTTGTGCAAAGAAAAGATATAATAAGTGCATGATGTCAGAATCAGAATTTGGTTTAATAGCATCAGCATATGTCATGACATTTCTTAACTTTATGGTAGCACTACAATGAAATACATGATAAATAAATATAGAGAAAAGAAATTAATTACATTAAGTATATATATATCTCTATTAAATATTTAAGTTAGAATAAGTAGTTAAGGGGGGGACATCACATGATGACGTAGGAACGAGACGCTGGAACCCAGCTCTCCCGTAAAAAATCAATAAACTAATGTTTAAGTGAAGAAAAGTTAATCAATACTTACTAAAAGTTACTTATAAACTACTCCGGATTGTTTCAAGTTATGCCTCACAAACAGAAGATGAAGAAAACTACTACCGTGAAGACAACGCAAGTTGGAACAGAATCAAGGCCCACTTCTGCCGAAGAACCATGGGCTCAGGTACATTTCACCTCCGGTGATACAGAACAGGAAATTGCGGAAACATCGATCAATCCTAAAGAAAAAGACCAACGAGAACTGTGCAAACGTGAAGGAAGGAGCATGCGCAAACGAGAGCAACCAGAACTACAAATCCCAGTTGCGACTGAAACCGAAAGTGAAAGTGAATCTGAGGGAGAGTCAGATACTCTGGAAAAATCAGACGAAGATGGAGGTAAAAGTTTCTCTGGAAATATAGAAAAGACTTTGTTGCAAATAATGCGTAAATTAGGCACATTAAAAGTAATCAAAAGAAAAATGACAAATATGGAGATTATGTTTGATAAAATGACAAAATGACAGGAAAAAATGGAAAACAGAATTATAGATTTGGAAACTACAACGGAAGACATAGTTGAAAGAATGAATAAAATGGAAAATGATATTACTGCTTGGACATCAGAAAGAAAACAATTTATGGAAAAAATTGATAAGCTTGAAAATTTTAGTAGATGAAACAATATTAAAATTGTTGGATTTAAAGAAGATATAGAAGGAGAAGATCCAATAATTTTTTTTCAAAAATGGATACCTGAAAAATTGGAAATGGAAGGAGAAACTCTAATTGAGATTGAAAGGGCTCATAGAGCCTTAAGGTCAAGACCTCAAACTGATCAAAATCCACGACCAATTTTGATAAAATGCTTAAGATACCAAGATAAAGAAAAGATCCTGAAGGCGGCTGCCCAACGTGTCAAAAAGAAAAATGGGCCATTGATGATAGCAGGGAAGGCAGTTCTTTTTTATCCTGATATAAGTTATAACCTTTTGAAGAGAAAGAAGGAATTTAACCCAGCGAAAAAAGTCTTATGGGAAAAGGGTTAAAAATTTATAATGTGTCACCCAGCAACGCTGATAATTTTTTTGGAGGAGGGAAAAAGAAGATTTTTTACCGATTATCGAGAAGCGGAGGAGTTCGCACAAAAACTTCCATTTATTCGCTAATTACACATAGAGACTTCCAAGCGTAATGGATTAAAGATGAAGATAGAGACAGTGAATGGAAGTGATGGACATTTAAGGATGATACAGGGGAGTAAAGCAAAATTTCAGAAATACTAATTGAGAATAGTATTTTTTTTCCTTCTTATATATATACTTTTTTATGTTGCGGGGGGGCTGGGGAGCTTTGGATCGATTACTACGGGATTCACGTGTGTAATCATGGCGATTGCCATGACCTGTACAACAGAGGGGGGTAATGTTGTGTTCTTTTTTTTTTACAACATTTGTAGGGGGGTATTTTGTTTTTTTCTTTATGCTCTATTTTTCTTCTATCTTTCTGCTTGGATGATCGGTGGGGACACACATAGCAACATGGAGAATTTTAGAAAGATTTCCCAAGATACCACGAAAGTTGAAAGATTAGGTATTATTATAGATTGGAGTAACATAATTAAAAATAATGACTAATTTACTGAATTTTTTTTTAAGTTTTAATGTTAATGGGCTTAATGGACTGGTGAAAAGAAAAAGAAGAAGAGAAGATGGTTTTCCGCCTGAATTTTATAAAAAGTTTAAAGATTTATTAATTCCTCCTTTTATGGAGTTAATACATCAAATGGAAAGAACACATAAACTTCCAGAATCTTTTTCGACAGCTATTTTAATAGTATTGCCAAAAAAAGATAGAGATCTTTTAAAGCCAGCATCATATAGACCTATTTCTTTATTAAACACTGATTATAAAATAATAGCAAAAATCTTATCTAACAGATTATCTAAATACTTACCAAAATTAGTACATATGGATCAAACAGGATTTATTAAAAATAGACAATCGGCAGATAATGTAACTCGGTTATTTAGTATAATTCATTTGGTGCAAAAGAGGGAGGAAATGAGTGTGGCAGTTGCTTTAGATGCAGAAAAAGTATTTGATAGATTGGAATGGGATTTTTTATTTAAAGTACTGCAAAAATATGGATTAGGAATATCTTTTATAAAATGGATTAAAACCTTAAATACTAATCCCAAAGCTAAAGTAGTGACAAATGGTCAAATTTCAACACTATTTCAGTTAACAAGGTCAACTAGGCAAGGTTGTCCATTATCACCTGCTTTATTTGTGTTGGCGATAGAACCATCAGCTGAATTAATTAGAATGGACGCAGATAATAAGGGTTTTAGAGTTAATCAGGAAGAATACAAGATTAACTTATTTGCTGATGATGTTCTGCTTTATTTAACAAACCCATTGCACTTGTTGCGTAAATTATCCTATAGATTAGAAGAATATGGGAAAATATCAGGTTATAAAATAAATTGGGATAAAAGAGAAATTTTACCTCTTACTAAAGGAGATTATAGTCAATGTCGATTAATAACTCAATTTAGACGGCCGGCAAATGATATAAAATATTTAGGTATAAGAGTTGATAATGATATAAAGAACTTATATAAATTAAATTACTTACCATTACTGAAAAAAATTCAAGAAGATCTTGATAAATGGATGGTATTACCAATAACATTAGTAGGTAGAGTAAATATCATAAAAATGAATATATTCCCTAGACTACAATACTTATTTCAATCACTACCAATACAACTGCTCCAGAAGTTTTTTCAAGAGTTAAACAAATATGTGAGGAAGTTTCTTTGGAAAGGTAAGATGTCAAGAATATCATTGGAAAAATTGACATGGAAATTTGATCTTAGGAGGGTTACAACTTCCAAATTTTAAGAATTATTATAAAGCAAATCAACTTAGATTTATTGCATCTTTTTTTGAGAAAGATAGACCGGCATGGATTAGAATAGAACTAGATAAAAAAGGAGAAAATACACCAGAAGATTTTATATATAAATGGGAATCTAAATGGATACGGGAAAAGAAAGAATCTCCTATATTAAAACATTTGATTGACTTATGGAATAAGATAAATGTTGATGATGAGACAAAGAAATCTTTATTAGCAAAGAGATCTTTAATTCAAAATAGACGTATTCCTTTTACAATGGATAATCAACTTTTATATAATTGGTTTCAAAAAGGGATTAGATATATAGGAGATTGTTTTGAAGGAGGTATATTAATGTCATTTGATCAATTAAAGAATAAATATAAAGTATCAAACAATACTCTTTTTTGTTACTTCCAACTAAGGGCTTACTTAAGAGAAAAATTAGGTCAAACAATGTTATTGCCGAAATTTAATAAAATAGAAACTTTAATTCAAAAAGGAAAGATTAAAAAATTTATCTCTTGTATGTATAACTTGATTCAAAAACAGGCAATTAAACAAGGAGTCCATAAGTCAAGACAAAAATGGGAAAGTGACTTGAATATTAAAATTGAAAAAACAAATTGGTCAAGACTATGTCTTGAAAGTATGACAAATACAATAAATGTCTGGTTAAGATTAGTGCAATATAATTTTTTACATCAATTATATATTACACCACAAAAAATAAATAAATTAAACCCAAATTTATCCAATCAGTGTTTCCGATGTAACCAAGAAATTGGTACTTTTTTACATTCTACTTGGTTTTCTTCTAAAATTCAACCTTTCTGGACAAATTTAAGAAATTTATTGGAACAAATTATTGGAACACAACTTCCACATAATCCAATATTATTTTTACTCGGCGATGTTGAAGGGATAAAACCGAAACCCAAATTGAATAAATATCAGAAAGAATTTATAAAAATTGTACTGGCAGTAGCCAAAAAGGTTATTGGTTACTTGGAAATCGGATACATACTTAAGTATAGATCGTTGAAAGAAGGAAATTTATGGCTGTATTTCACTTGAAAAAATTACTTATAATTTAAGAGATAAATATGAAACATTTTTGAAAATTTGGCGCCCTTATTTACAAAAGACAGGATTAAATATATAGATGCTCTGAAGATGAAATAATTGGCTATTTGGGGAAATAAATAAATATATATACTAAAGTTATTATGAACTCCATGGAGCATGTGGGGATCTTCCGATATCCAGGCACTCTTTCTTTTTTTTCCCTTTCTTTCTTTCTTTCTTTCTTTCTTTTTTTTCTATGGGGACGTTAGGGGGAGGGGTTAAGGGGAGGGGGAAGGGTATATATATTTTTTCATATATTTTCTTTTATTTCTGTAATTATTTGAAAACTCAATAAAAAAAAGTTAAAAAAAAGAATAAGTAGTGAAGAAAAAAACATAAATAAAATAGTAGTGAGGTAGCATTCTTCAGTTCAATGTCCATTTAGAAATTGGATGGCAGAGGGGAAGAAGCTGTTCCTGTAGACTAGTACCCATGATAGAGCTCAGTAACTTTACAACTTTCTGCAACTACATTGATCTTGTGCAGTAGCACCTCAGCACCATACCAGACAGTGAAGTAGTCAGTCAGAATGCTTTCCATGGTACATTTGTAGAAGTTTTTGAGTGTTTTGGTTGACAAATGAAATCTCCTCAAAATGAAATCTAACTGCTGTCTTGACTTGTTGATAGCTGCATCAATATGTTGTGTCCAGGTTAGGTCCTCAGAGATATTGACATCCAGGACTTGAAATTATTCAGTCTCTCCACTTTTGATCCCTGGATGAGAATTGGTTTGGTCTCCTTCATCTTACCCTTCCTGAAGTCCACAATCAAATTTTTTGTCTTGCTGATGTTGAGTGTAAGATGGTTGCTGTGACACCACTCAATTATATTTTAGCTATATATGGTATTTTTCACTCCTCTACATTCTTTTGTCAGCATCTGAAATTCTGCCAACAATAATATCATCAACAAATTTATAGGTGGCATTGAGCTATGCCTAGCCACACAGTCATGGATGTAGAGAAAGTAGATCAGTGGAATAAGCACACATCCCTGTGGTGTGCCAATGTTGACTGTCAGCAAAGTGGAGATTTTATTTCCAATCCACACAGGTTGTGGTCTTCCAGTTAGGAAGTCTAGGATCCGGTTGCAGAGGGAGAAACAGAGGCCTAGGTTATGTAGCTTTTTGATCAGGACTGGAGGAATGATCGTGTTAAAAGAGGTAAACTAGAGTTAATGACAAGTAAAGAAACTTGACTTATGAAGTAGATTTTCACTTCAAGTTCACTCCATCCAATTTTTCATTTTTCTCATATATAGTTCATTGGATCTCATTGAAGTGTGTGTGTATGTATATATATATATATACCTCTACTCTCTCCCTCCCAAGACTGGCTGAGCAGATAGCAGTTAGAATCTTTGGCTTGAAAGCCCTGGGTTTCAGTGTGCAAGTTCAAAATAAATTGATATTTTAAAAAATTGCCAGCTAGCTGTCATTTTCAGTAGTTATACTGGTAGTTGCTAAGCTTGTACCATTAACAACATGACTCAGTAAAAATGTTTAATCATACTATTCCATTGTAGTTCTTTCTCTGTGTGTATGTTAACAAATACTCTAGGTCGAAGTAGCCTAACTAAGCAGATTAGGACAAAATAGCAGAGCTTAGAAGAATGGGATGTAATCTGCTTGAACCATGCAATGTTTTTACGGGCTGCGCCGGGTAAATGCAGGGATGTTTCTAATGGCTGCGGCACCTCAAACCACGGGGTGCTGTTTAAAATAAGAGCCTGGCCACTCAGGACAGAGACAAGAAGCAATCTCTGCACCAAGAGCTTTTGTTGAGAGAAAGTCTTTTGGTAATTTGCACCGAAGTGCTCTGTGGAGAATCTATTATTGAGTATGTTGAAGACAGACCAATATGCAATGGCACAGCTGGAAGTACAGTGACAGCGATCCAGGTTATTTTAGGACCTCTGTTATTGTCTGCATGGACAAGGCAGGTTCTTGCTGTAACTAGCTGTTTTGCTAAATTCTGGGAGTGTGTAGGCAGAGTAGGTAGAGAGAAATTACTCCTACTGATAGAAGAAGATGGCGTCACTGAGTTCTTAGGATGGTTTATGAAACCACTCCTTTCACTAGTTTACTGTCTTCCTTTTATTTCGAATGCGGTTTTGCTACGGTTGTAACCTGTGACCTACATTCTGATGATGTGTTTTCAGGCCAATCACGTGATCTGGCACGTCGTGGTCTCAGAGTGGGATTGATGAGGTTGCAAGTGAAATGAAGGCCAGGAGACCAGGCACAGGCTCCTGATCAACCCTATTTCTCACCAAGTTAAGTGCCGAGGAAGACTGAAATCATTGAGTCAGGTGCAGAGGATGAGCGAGTGTTCAGTGCTGCTTACCTGTCTCTCACGTGTGCTGCTGGAGGAGGGTATCTGCGTGTAATAGTTCCTCTCACCATCTCACTTGCTGCTCCCAAGGGAAGGTCTCATATTCAAATTACCTCTCTCTCTCTCTCCCTCCCCCTCCGTGATGCTGGAGCAAGGTTTAATCAATGCGTTTTGTGGATTGGACTCAGTATTATGTGTTTCTAGATTGTGGATTGGACTCAGTATTATGTGTTTCTAGATTGTGGATTGGACTCAGTATTATGTGTTTCTAGATTGTGGATTGGACTCAGTATTATGTGTTTCTAGATTGTGGATTGGACTCAGTATTATGTGTTGCTAGTTCGAGTGATTTTGAATTGGGGTGGCCAGATAAGGAACACAGCTGAACTGAAACATGCCTTTTGATTTTGTGTTTTATATTCTGTTTTTGCTTGTGTATTTTTATTGCTGATTGCAGATTTGTATTTTACTCGAGTCGGGGGGGGGGGGATGTTGTTGGCTTGATGCTTTTTTCTCTTTGAACGGATTTTTTTGTTTTATGGCTGTCCGTTGGGAAGGCGAGTCTCAGGGTTGTGGGCTGCATACATACTTTGGTAATAGATGTACTTTGAATCCCTTGAAGATCTGAAGAACGTAGAATGAAGGAGACTGGCAAAAGGACCTGAAATAAAGTACAGGTAAAACTTACACAGCATGTGGTTCAGCTCTGGAATGCAATGTTGGGGATAATGGTGAAGTCAGTTTTAGAATTCAAAGGATACAGATCTGAAAAGAAAGAAATTGCTGGGTTCTGGGGAGAAACAGTGGAGTGAGACTCCCATAGTGCTCTCTCATAGACCCATGACAGGCTGAATGGCCTCCTGCTATACTGTATTCTATAATTCTATCTATTCAGCCGGATTCCTGCAACAGCATAGAAAAGAAATGCTCAGTTTCTAACTTACAGATCTAAAACAAAAAAAATCATTTGTAACAATCACTTAAACGACTGGGCACAAGGAACATTCACTTTCAGCTACCTATATAATTCAATATATTGACTTATGTTAGCTTCTGTTTCTTGGTGAAATTCTGTAAAAAGTATTGTTAGAATGAAAATTATTTGCGGCATTATTCTAAGCATGTCCATTCAAAGTTACTTAAGAGCAATAAATGTGAAATAGTTGCACCTAATTATGCCACAAGGTGCTTTCTTTTTATGGAATGCTTGTTCCTGTCTTGATTAATGCTGGTAGTAAATTAGATCATCGATGGACCATTAAATATAACCTTTCAAACTGATTGATTTTTTTCAGCAATAAATAAGGCAACTCATATTATTGACGATCACTAAATTTGGATAATGACAGTGAAGGAAGTCAGGCAGGCACGGGCAATGTTTTGCAGGACAAAATTGTAAAATTTCAGAACATCGTGGACTGAATTTTGCTGGAAAATTAGTGCAAGTGTTAATAAATAAATTAGCAAGCAAATTCAGGAAAGAGATAAAAGCAAAATGTAGCAGGTGTTGGAAATGAGTTTGCAAAAAGGAATGCTGGTAAAACTCAGAATTTTAGGCAGTATCTGTGGGCAGAGAAACAGTTAATACTTTAGGTTGATGATCAGTCATCGGAACTGGCTGTTCTCAGATGCAGGAAGAAATGAGAAAGAAGAGAATGCAGAAGCACTGTCTAAGAAAGTGTGTTAAGCAGGAAAGATGAAATGGAAAAGGGTTGATGGTACACAGCCAGAAAGTAAGTCATAATGGGGCAAGTACAGAAGACAATGGTAATAAAGGTCAGAAGTAAGGCCAGCATGGCCATTGTTTTGCAGGTTCAAATTGTAAAATTAGTCCAGAAGAGGTGAGAATGCATAAAGCAAAGTCGGTCTTTGTTGTTCTCAGTTGTTCCTGGAAGACTGTAACATTCCTGGTGGAAAGATGACGTCTCGTTCCTGTGCTTGGGAGATTTCAGTGGAATATTGAGGGTTAGGCAAGCAATGTTGTTTGCTGATCTTCCAAACTGCCTGACCAATATATGCTGCCCCACCCCACTTTATGTTTTGCATAAACAGCATCTTGCCTTAAACTCCAAGGTAATTTTAAGAAGTCACTGGATTTTGTGCTTTTAAAGCCCATTAAATTTAGACCATAAGACCATAAGAGATAGGAGCAGGATTACACCACTCAGCCCATCGAGTCTGCTCTGTCATTTCATCTCAACCCCATTCTCCCTTTAGCCTTTGGCCCCTTCACTAATAATGAAACTATCACCTATGCTTTGAATATACTCACGACTTGACTTCCACCACTTTCTGTGGCAACGAACTCCACAATTTCACAACCCTCTGGCTAAAGAAATTTCTCTTCATCTCTGTTCTAAATGCATGTCCCTGCATCTGGGGCAATGCCTTCTAGTCCATGACTCCCCCACCAAAGGAAACATCTTCTTCACATACATTCTACCTGGGCTTTTCAATATTCGATGGATTTCAGTGAGATACTCCTTATTTTTCTAAATTATAGTGAGTACAGGCCCACCGCCTTCAATCTCAGCTCATACAATAACACTTCCATTTGTGGAATCATTCTTGTGAACCTCTTCTGAATACACTCCAATATCAGCAAATCCTTCCTTAAATAAGGGCCCAAAACTGCTCGCAATACTCTATGAACCTCACTAGTGCTTTATACAGCCTCACAATCAATCTTGCTTTTATATTTTAGTCCTCCTGAAATGATAGCTGACTTTGGTCACAGGTAGATAGGGTAGTAAAGACAGCTTTTGGTACATTAGCCATTATAAATTTAAGTATGGAGTATAAGAGTTGGAATGTAATGGTGAGGTTGTATAAGGCATTCGTGAGGCCGAGTTTGGAGTATTGTGCGCAGTTTTGGTCTCCTAATTACAGTAAGGATATTAATAAAGTTGAAAGAGTGCAGAGAAGGTTTACAAGGATGTTGCCGGGACTTGAGAAACTGAGTTACAGAGAAAGGTTGAATAGGTTAGGACTTTATTCCCTGGAGCATCGAAGAATGAGGGGAGATTTGATAGAGGTATATAAAATTATGATGGGTACAGGCAGAGTGAATGCAAGCAGGCTTTTTCCACTGAGGATAGGGGAGAAAAAAACCAGAGGACATGGGTTAAGGGTGAAGGGGGAAAAGTTTAAAGGGAAAATTGGGGGGGGGGGGGCTTCTTCATGCAGAGAGTGGTGGGAGTGTGGAATGAGCTGCCAGATGAAGTGGTAAATGTGGGCTCACTTTTAACATTTAAGAAAAACTTGGACAGGTACATGGATGAGAGGTGTATGGAGGGATATGGCCCAGGTGCAGGTCAGTTGGACTAGGCAGAAAAATGGTTCGGCACAGCCAAGAAGGGCCAAAAGGCCTGTTTCTGTGCTGTAATGTTCTATTGCATTCGACTTCATCACCACTGATTCCACCTGCAAGTTAACCTTTAGGGAATCCTGCACAAGGACTCCCAGATCCCTTAGCAGCTCAGATTTTTGAATTTTCTCCACTTTTCGAAAATAGTCTATGCTTTTATTCCTTCTACCAAAGTGCATGATCATACACTGTATTGCATTGCCCACCTCTTTGCAGATTCTCCTAATCTGTCTAAATTCTTCTGCAGCCGCTCTGCTCCCTCAACACTGCCTGCCCGTCTACCTGTCTTGGTACTTTCCTAAAACTTGGCCACAAAGCCATCAATTTCACCATTCAAATCAATGAGGTACAACCTAAAAAGCGGTCCCAACACAAACCTCTTTGGAACACAACTAGTCACTGGCAGCCAACCTGAAAAGGATCCTTTATTCCTACACTTTGCCTCCTGCCAATCATTTGATCCTCTTCCATGCCAGTATCCTTTCTATAATACTTTGTGCTCGTATACTTAGCAGCCTCAAGTGTCAAAGGCCTTCAGAAAATCCAAGAATGCAACATCCAGCAATTCTCCTTTTTCTATCCTGCTTGTGATTTCTTCAAAGAATTCCAACAGACTTGTCAAGTTTTATTTGCCTTTAAGGAAATCATGCTGAATTTGGCTTATTTTGTCATGTGCCTACAAGCGCCACAAATTCACATCTTTAGCAATCGATTCCAACATCTTCCCAACCACTGAGGTCAGACAAATTGGCCTATAATTTCCTTTCTTCTGCCTCCCTTCTTCTTGAAGAGTGGAGTGACATTTGCAATTTTCCTGTCCTTCAGAACCATGCCAAAGTGTACTGATTCTTTAAATATCTGTAAAAAAAAACCTTTGGTGTCATATCTAAATGGAGAGAAGATTCAAACATCAGAGGGACTTAGGAGTCCTGGTGCAAGTCTCCCAGAAGGTTAATTTACAGGTTGAGTCTGCGGCAAAAAAGGCAAATGCAATGTTGCCATTTATTTAAAGGGGGATAGAATATAAAAGCAAGGAGATAGTGCTGACCCTTTATAAGACAGCAGTCAGGCTGAAATTTTGGGCCCCATATCTCAGAAACAATGTGTTGTCATTGGAGAGAATCCAAAGGAGATTCACGAGGATGGTTCTGGGAATTAAGGGTTATGAGGAGTGCTTGGCAGCTTTGGGCCTGTACACACGGGAATTTGGAAGAACGCATGGGGGTCTCATTGAAACTTACTGAACTTTGAAAGGACTTGATAGGGTGGATGTGGAGAGGATGTTTCCTATGGCGGGGGTATCCAGAACCAGAGGGCACAGCCTCGAAATTGAGGGATGACCTTTCAGAACAGAGGTAAGGAGGAATTCTTTTAGACAGAGAGTAGTCAATCTGTGGAATGCTCTGCCACAGCTTTCAGTGGATGTCAAATCCATGTGTATATTTAAAGTGGAAATTGATTATTTCCTGATTGGTCAGGGCATCAAAGGATCTGGTGAAAAGGCAGGTATATGGGGTTGAGTGGGATCCAGGGTCAGCCATGATGGAATGGTGGAGCCAACTCAAAGGGCTGAATGACCTAATTCTGCTTCTGTGTCCTATGGATTTATGGTCTAATTCCTAGCTACCAACTCCTCAGTTTCCCTTATGAGCCAAGGTTATCGAGTTGCAGCTCCACTTCTTCAGCACATTCTTTGAGGAGCTGCAATTTGGTAAACCTGGTGCGGAGGCTGGAGGTCTTCCAGAATTTCCACATCTTACACAAAAATCAAAACTCAGCCCCGGAGCCATTTTAATTGCCATAATGATACAAACTGTGCATCTACAGATGAAGAACGAGCAAGAAACTGCTTACCAGATACTTAATGTCATCCACGCCTGTTATTACCTTAGCCGAAACCAAAAGTCATCCCACTCTACCCAACAATGGCTAACTCTCTTTGCCCCTGCCTTATTTTTAATTTGACCACGCTAATGAAACCTAACCTCTGACTGGCCATTGTTCAAATTCTGAAATAACAGCCACAAAACGCTGATTTTTAAAGCTCTCTCCTAGATAAGAGTGAAGACAACATTACTTTTTGCTTCTAAACTCTGACTGGCTGTTATTCATACTCAAAAAAAAAATTGGCTACGAAGTGCTTATTTTTAAACCTCTCTCCTCAATAGTAAGAGTGTAATTATCTTTTTAAAAGGTGAAATAATTGTTAATACAATTAGTACCTCAGAGAGAAAAAAAATACTGCTGGTACTCAGCTCTAAAATTCAAGAGTGGTTGGGACAGATCATGCCAATATGTGTGGTATTTAGCTTTAGACCTTCCCAAAAAGTTTAATTTCATGATAATGGTTTTCTGTGCTGTGTGTTTTTGTTATCAGAATGCCATAGACGCATTGTGCCACTCAGTGAATTGTTGGGAATGAGGGTGTTTCTCTGGGCTCACAGCTGTCACTTATCCAGCAAATGTGGATGAGTTAGTCAGAAATCAATCAGTGAAACAGACTGTGTGACCAGAACTGTGGCAACTTCACCCAGTAAGATCAAGGTAATTTCTCCATTGAAATGCAGCATGTTCAGGTTAATAGCCTACAAATTATCAAGAAATATCAAGTTCAATCACTGAAAATATGCTTGACTGTAAAGGAATAACTTCATCAGCCTTAATATAGCAGGCACAGCACAGTGACCTGGTGTAGCATTCTTCCCTAAGGAGCTCCATGCAGTGATATTCTGGGGTAGGATGATTGACCTTTACCAAATATAACTTTGTTGTGCGAGGTACAAGACCAACCATAGGAATTTTATCCCCTTGATGCCCATTGGCTTGATTTTAAACAGGCTCCTCAGTGCTATGCTTTGTCAAAAGCTGCCTTACTGATTGTGCTGTCACTCATAGCTAATCACTAGAATTTAGTTCTTTGAACCATGTTGAGCTGTGATGAGGTCTGTTGCTGGCAGCATTCAAACATTCATTGGGGAATAAATGTTGCCTGGCAGTACTGTCACCAACACCCTTCTGAGGGTAGACAGACAATGCAGTAATCAGCCTCATGGGATTGGTCCTGTTTGGTGTAGATGGGCACACTGGACAATTGTCTATGTTGTCAACTAGACTGCCAAATGTTTCTTCTGCAAAATCCCCCTCTTTGTATTCTAGCAAAATGAAAAAAAGCCGGGCTTAGTGGAACACCACAACCAGCCATTTCCCCTTAATGAAATGCTACCTGATTAGGAATTATATCACAGATTTTTCATTGTTGAAGAAAACGCCCTACAACATCTTCACAATAGTGGTTCAAGGTGGAGGCACACTACCATCTTCTTAAGGGAAACTAGGATGAGTAATAAGTGGCATCTGCATCCCATAAGTGAATAAAGAAAAGTGACATTATGTTTCACCACTATCCCAAGCCACAGTGCAGATGATTGCATCATTTCCATGTTAATCGATTAACCTTTCTGACCATACTACTATAAGTACATCATTCGTAAGTACCCATCCTTCAGTAACTGCTTTTTTTTTGCAGATGTTACCCTAGTTTTATTGGGGAATTCCCCATGATTATTGTCACAAATTCTGTTCCTTCTGCAATTTAGATAGATTTCACTTCATGAATAAAATAACTAATACTGTAAAATTGACTATTTACTATAAGGACAAGTACGTCCCGTGTAGTCTCATCACTGTTTGTGTTGTTAAAGAATGTCCTGAATAAAATAAATACTACACGTTGTCCTTCAGAATTTTTGATGCATCTTTCAATAATTTTTTTCCTCAGCTATACATTTGAAATAAGCTGTCAGTTATTAAAAATCTTTGCATCCATAGTCAGAGGAATGGAAATTTGTCCTGAATCACTTGCTCTAAATATGCAACAGTGACAAATGCCTGACATTCTCCACTTGTCTTCTGCAATCTGCTCTCATTGATGAAATTGAAAACAAATCTTGCATATTATAAAATAATAATACTGGGCACATAAATGTTGAAAGCCATTAAGCAAATGTGTGAAAGTGTGTAATTTCTGGAGCATTTGATTGCAGACATGACACCTTCAGCTAATTTGTGTAGAGAGCAGGAAACATTAGCATAATAATTAATGCAATACCATCACTTTATTCACTCCAATCCTTGCAAAACCTTCATGTTTACCATTAAGTAAATCAACTAAAAGCTAAAGGTTCAAACTCCCAGTTGTTTTCTGGTGTTTACAGGATAGAATTAAAAAGGTGGCTAAATGCATAACAGCTTTTTCCTCTGAGTAAAAATGTCATGTTTTCAAGTATCAGTACAGAAACATGAAACTAAATGTTCAGTTGTTATTCCAGTATAAAGGGAGTGCTGCATTGTTAACGAAGTTGACTTTCAGATGAGATATTAAATTAAAACCCCAAGTGAATGCAAAAGTTCACCTGATGCTATTTTGAAGAAGTAATAGCTGTCTGATCAGTGTGTAAAAAAAATGGAAAGCTGACCTCAATCCACCTTCACAATCCCATTACTGCTGATGAGGAGCACAAATCCCCTCTGACCTATTTGCCTCAACTGTAGCCCCTTGGCCAAGATACTTCTATTATGGGAATAATTTGACAACAGAACTTGGGATGTTTCATATCTGACACAGCTCAAATACACAACAGATATTACTGTGAGTTAATGAAAGAAGGCATCTCCTGAATATAACCAAGGAAACTTGCACCTCTTGAAACCCAATGATATATCATGCACACGTCAAAAGAACAGTAAGTCTATTTGTGTATTAAGTCTTAGTTTCTGTGACAGCCTGAGTCTCCCACTCAGTATTACATTGTTACAAAACAGGCATTCCACTTGATTCTCTTTTTCTACATGATTACAATATCGCCAGTATGCATGGAGTATGTTATGTCCAAGTATATAGATACACATGAATGCTCTCTACTTTTAAAGGTATTCTTGTACATATCTCTTCTGTATTTTTAACAGTGAGGTAGCAGTAACTTTTTAAAATAGCTATTTTATATGGTTATGATTGGATTTATTTCTAAATTTGAAATAAAAGTAGAAAATGCTGGAAATACTCAACAACTCAGTCAGCCTCTGGAGAGAGAATCAGAGCATGTTTTACGTCAATTACCTTTCATTCAAACTCAAACACACTGGAAAGACTGGTTATCTGAAGTGATTGAATTCAGTGTGACTTATACACTGTAACCAAAGGGCTAAACTTTAAAGGCAGGTTCTCCAGTAGCACGATAGGGAAATAAAAGTCCATCTTACATCTCAGGGATTTATTTTGAATGAAGGAAATGGAACAGATGGTTGAGTCAACAAACACCCAGTGTTGAGTTAATTGGCATTCATGAGACGGTAGATTATTAAACTAATTATTAAACAATGGAATAGATGGATCCTCTTTACCAGCCCTTTGAAAGGATGATTTCAGAATCATGAGACAGGGTTACTAGAAGGCTAGAAGAGACAATATAAAAGAACTCTTAAAGGTATCAAAAGTGAAATCCCATAAGCAGTCATCACAGAAACTCAAGACTTTGACCCATTGAAGTGAGCCTGTCAGGTCATTTCACATAGGTAGCCTGTAAGTCCAAACTGTGAGTCTTATGATTGAGTGAAATAAATATCTAAGCACTAATACAGAATCAGCTCAACTAGACTTTAGTTGAAGTACCTTTTGTCTAAAACTTCAATTGCCAGCCAATGGAGGTAAGAGTTTCAATAATCCTGAGCGCCTCAATGTGCAAAACAGTGACAATTATTCCCTGAGCATTCACTGAAACAGTGAGGGAGACCAACCAAACAGTGGGAGCAGGATGGAAAATTAACACAACAGACAATTGGATACTAAAGAACACCCTTGCAGAGTTGGCAGAGATGTTCTTCAAAGCAGGCACCCCATCTTCAAAGGTTTCTCCAATGTGTCCATATAGTGAACACCCAAAATATTACATAGATTGGAAAAAAGCATAGGTGAATTGCTGCTTCACCTGGAAAGGTGTTAGGTCCCTAGAAAATAAGAAGGGAAGAAGTAAAAGAGCAGGTATTGTAACTCCTATGGTTGCAGGGGAAGTTGCCATAATAAGTTGACTGGGTGTTGATGGAAATAGAAATATGATGAAGGGAATGGTCCCATTTGATTAACTGAACCTAGTATAGTAATAGGCTTTTGCAATCCTGCTAATGTCCTGGCAGGCTTCAATGTTGACTCAATATTTGGACTGTTTGTTTTGGATTTAAAATCAAATTAGGTTTGTTTCTTTTTGGCAGACTTGTATGAATTTGTTCCTTCACTTTCTCAAGTCAGCATTTGGACTGAATCAAACATACCTTCAGACTTCAGTGAGAGATGTATGAAGTGAACATTTACATTTGATTTATCTATCACAGACATCATTTAACCAACATGAACACATATTTTGTCACTGATTTCAATCTCTTGGTTGAGTAATCTTCAATTGTGTCTCCCTTCTATTTGCATCAACTCTACTCATTGGGTGAGCTAAGAACATGAATGAGTTCATTTTGTTTGCAAATACATCATGTTTAATGAATGTCTTTAAATGATATTTGCTCAATTGCACTTATACAAACCGAGACACCAACTTTGAACTGGAATTAGGTGTGATCTCGATTTCTCTTTATCAACTCTACAGTTAAACACTCTAAGGCTGGGCAAGGACTGCCTCTATACTGCAGCAGGAGAACACTCAAGGAATATTTCATTCTGGCTTTTATGCTACAACTCTTGTTTCCTTACAGCTTCTTTAACTACCTTGACCAATTGTCCAAATGCTCCGTTTGAAGCTGCATGATATGAAGGAGTGTGGACATGTGTTGCGTCATACTGTTTCATAAAATTTTGGAACCAACCACATACAAATCACAACTGCTCTATAAAATGATCCATAACAGTAGGTGTTTGACTTCAATCCATGTTGAATGAAAATTAAGCAGAAAGGGAAAAGTATCCTATTCACCGAGAAGGACTAATAGGTCATGAAAATGACTGCAAAATAGATTTTTGATGGATTGTCCTGAACAGCTTTGGTAAATATTGCAAATGCTTTCTAGTAATTCCAGATCACTGCCCAAGTAGTGTCAATAAACAAATCATTTTGCTATCAATTGCATTCTAATTATTCCTGTGAGTTTGGTGTGAAGCTTGGTCAAATTCCTTTCTCTCAAAGCAAAATGTCTCACTTCCTCATGAGAACACTTACCATGATGGCAATGAAGTGTTTTCAATTCCTCATTAATACACCAGTAACATTTAGTCCATCCTTTCATCAGCTATTCAGAGTCCTTTCAACAGTAGGTGTTTCTGCATTTTAGAAGCAGTCGTTTTAAATTCTCATTGTGTGACTTAATGTGTTAATTTTACTTTCACTTACAACCTCAGAATTCCTTTTCAGTAACTACAACAGTGCATTTGCAAGGATGTTTGGTTTGAAATTTCTTCACCTAATGGTGACTATATATGATAACAGGACAATTGCTCATTATTACACGTAAAGGCATCTGAGGGAATATTGATGAAGTGGTGGTGAATGGCTTGTCACTAATGCAAAGGAACTGTCCATTAAAATGAGAAGGAATTTGTTGATTTCAAACATTATTCTAAGTGCTTCTTGAGAGTGCTAGAAATTAAAGCAACAGATGTCTTGTGCCAATATTTGATCACCTGACTTTGCATAGGACCAACACTGTAAACTGATACATCATATATCAATTGCAAATTGTGCATAGCATTATAATCAACAGAGAGAGCCTCATGTTAATCCTTTCTTATGCTTATCCCATCCACTTTTCAGTGTATGGACTCAGAGTCAATGAAGTGGACTTTGCCAATGCCCTCTCACAAGGGACTATTAACACACTAACTTTTTGTAATGGACAAAATGTTCTTGCCTGCTTGAAAGCCACTTCTATCAATATGGTAATTTTGTATGTCAGATATTGTATTTTCAACAACTTTGACTGAATTTGTTCATCTACTCGTCCACACACTAATTTATTGCTCAAGGGACAGTCTGAAAAGGCCCATAATTGCAATGAGAAGGTAACTGTTTTTAATGAACTAATGTCCTTACTAATTGTCTCACACTGTTTCTGGCTCCCTGTCCCAAAGGTATAGCTCTGTCTAACAGTTTCTTCATAGCATTGCTAAAAAAGGATGTCCTCTAATTTGCACAGGTCAAAAGGACTCAGTGTGCCTTTGCTTTGAAGTGGCTGGCCCAATCTCCATCAAGTATACTGCTTTTTATGTTTGCATATCATTTTGTTTTGTTCTCTCATAATAAATATAATCTTTTTCGTTAATTCCTATGTCAGGGAAGTAAATTGCATGGTTGCATGGTGTTTATATCACTGTATTAATAGCACAGATTCAATGGTTGAAAACCTTTACAAGCAGACACTGTCAGTAACATTGAGCATGGAACTGAGAATATTGTAGAAGCCCCATCTGGTTCACTTATGTTCTTGAGATGCACATTTGATCCAGTAAGATGGTGGCATGCTCAGACACAGTGTCATCTCAGGGGCCAAGCAAAGGTGGTTTTGTCTTTTTTGAACAACTTTTTTGCAACTGCAGACAATGTTGGACATTAAGAACTTCAGGTATTGCAGATCAACCCATCAGTGAGTTGCTCATTGGCGGAGGAACTGGACTTGGTGCAGATCATTTTACCGCATGCTGTAGAAAGGCATTGGAGTCGATGTGCAAAGTCAGTGTGCAGTCTAAAAGCAAGTAATTGTCTTGGATGTTTCTCTTGCAATCACAAGACCTTGTTGGGCATTTATCATGTAAATTGCTGCAAGTACAGTTCCCTTGTTTATTGGTGAGACAGATGGTTGGGGGGCATGAGTGGCTCTGGCTGTAGTGAGGACTAGGCCTTAAGCCAAGGGCTTGCCTGTTGCTGCAGTTCAGGAATGGAGACACCTGAGGTGCTGTAACATGGTGTCCATGCTGGAAGCTGGCCCCCTCCTGTTAGTGCTGCCCCTCAGTGTTTGATCAGTGGAATGACAAGCTGGATTGCGTGTGTGCATGCGCTCATCTGTGGGGAACTGAGAATTGCTTGTCTTGCAGACAACACCTATGCACTATCAATTTTCAGCACATGTCACTCAAGAACTTATACCGTATGTATGTATTGTATGTATGTATGTATGTATGTATGTATTGTTTTTTTTGTGTGACTGCATGTTTACTTGCTATCTGCTGTGTATGACTGTTTGTACTGTATTTTGCACCTCAGCTCCAGAGGAATTCTGTTTCATTTGGCTTTATTCACAGGTCGTCATGTTATGGTTGAATGCTAATTAAACTTGAACTTGATCTGCTTTAAATAATTCCAAAGAGACAGCAATGGGCTTGACCCTTAACTGCTTTGTGGAAATGCCCACTTGATACAGGGATGTGCTCTAACTGCAGGTTCTGCATGCAAGGACCACATCTCCAGAATGCACTGAACGCATAACCACCTTAACTAATTATGGATGAAAATTCAATGGTAAAGAATTTACTATTGTAACACTTTTTAATGTAACACATCCATTTCCAAGAATAGAGCCTTTTCAAGCGGGAGATCTGCACAGGGTATTTATGTTATTTGAGCGGCAGTGTCTGATTTAATTTGTATGATGGATCATTTTAGTGACCTTTCTTATAGCATCACAATTTGTAATATACTGAAGCTGTAGTGATGCAGAAACTAAACGAATGAATGTCTGACTGTCATTTTAATAAAGGTTCTATCATTCAAATGATGCAGAGTATCGGTAACATGAGAATCAGTAAAATGGTAATCCAAGGCATCTCATACAGTATATGCAGCCAATGTCCTATATTCAAAACCAAAGCATTTTAATGTTATTATTTTACAAATGCATTGTTAAACAGAAATTAAACTACACCACATTAGGATAGATAATCGAAAGCCCATCGAACAGATAGTTTCTGGGGAGCAGCTTAAAGGAGGAGACAAAAAGATTGAGGAAGGAAATGCTCAGCTGCCAAAGGCATTTATCAGGGATGATAAAGACATCAGAACTGGAGGGTCAGATAATCTCAAAAGATCTGTGAGGCAGGAGGAAATAGAAAGAGACAAGTTGATGGAGGGGCATGAAAAGACTGGAGGGGGATTTTCAAATTAAGGCTTTCTAATGGAAATCCAAAAGGACCTTCTTTGCTATGCATTCTACTTAACAGAGGAGAAAAGGTTGATTTGTATTTCTGATTTTTTTTAATGAAATCCATTGTTCCATTCAGCCTATGCAGTATTTTTGAAAAAGTGTAGGTTCTTGTAATGTGTGCAAGCTCCCATAAAACACAGTACAATAATAATCAGATAATCTGTGGCTGCATGGCTAAACATTAGCCTGAACACCAGAGATAACTCCTCTGAGGTGACCTTCCAGAATCTTCCATATCTATCTGAGTGAGTGGATGGGGGTTTGGTCTCACATAGTATCCAAAATACAACACCACCCAACATTCCAAGTCACCAGAATGACACTTGCACCGCAACCTTTCAACACAGACTCAAGACTACAACCACTGAGTCATAACCAGCGACAGGAAAATTATATTTCTCTTACCTTAGGGTCGTGAATTCCTGAAAGCTCTTCATAAGTTTTCTCCCCTACCATTACAGCAGCAAGATTAGCTGTATATGTCGATAAACAGAACAGGCAGAATATAGCCCACAGGTTCATGAGAAACCTTCCTGTCCAACATTTGGGGGTTTTGATGGCTGCTGTCCTGCCAAACAATATAGCATAGCAGACATTGAGGGCTGAAGAGAAGGAGAACACCTTGTTTCTATTTCTTCCTTTTGGAGTCATTCCAAAAGGACTCTTCCATTCGTAGAGCGTGAGGAATAAAGCGGTGACATGGAGAGCCACGAAGATCCCCACCCACATGGACCAGTGCAGAGGCCACATGAAAGCTCCGATGGGGGCGGCCGTGTCTCTTGATCGCACCAAGATACCCAGACTGGTGGAGAAGAAGGGGCTGGTAAAGTCGATCACTTTGCTTCTGGCCGAGTTGATGCTGAAGGAGGTGACAGCTAAGTGTGCGGCGTTGCTGAGCAGATCACCGACCAAGCCTGTCCAGCGGCCGTTCTTCCAGCCACCGTACTTCCCGTCACCGACAATGTACAGATCAAAGTCAAAGTTCATATCCTCTGCCAGTTTCTCCAGGAGGTCAATGCAGTAACCATAGCAGCACTTCTTGTACTCAATAGGCACAGAATCATTCCCTGACTTTAAGTTCTCAAAGAGGCTCTCGATGACAGCACTGTCGTTTGTGAGGGCGTCCAGGCAGAGCTGACCAGCAGGACAATGGCCATCATCATCCACACTCCGAGTGAATACAAAAGGGTGTTCAATGAGTGTCACCACTCTCAAGTGCAACCGAGATGTGCCACTGCCGTTCTTTTGCTTCTGCATCTTGTTGGGCCAGATCCCATGGTCCATGACAACTTTTCCCTCGTGCCATCTCCCGAGGCGAGTCCACATGGGCTTGCCAATAGGATCAAGCTGTAGGTTCCAGATGTAGTAATGACTGTCTGAAGTGATAACAGATGGGTCTGTTACTTTAATATAACCTGTTACACCATCGAAGCTTGTGTTTGCTAAAAATCTGAGGGCAGGAAGAAATAACATTTGGTTTAGTTTCTACTTTTTGAAAATAAGACTTCAAAATCTTCTGAATCCAATCACAAAATAAATTGAATAGACCTTGGTAATAACTACTGCTGAACAAGTAATGTCAGTTGCTATTTAATCATGTACATCTGACTATGTCGGGGGGGGGGGCGTGGTGCAAATTGAGATATGCAATGTGACTAGTTAATAATCTTCTTTAAAGTTTTATTTATAAACTTTGGCCCATAAACTATAGAAACATTGAAATAGAAGTACAACGTTTGTACATGGTCAACACATTTTCTTAGATAATAAAAGGAATACAATATTTACTCCCAGTAATTGTTTGGCAGAAGGAAGATGGGAGGTTGTGAAGTTAGGAGGTGTAGCTATCAATCTACTTCCTGCCATATCCCACTCTTTGTCTCTGCTTCTCTCTCAAAATGGGCTGTGTGCTGTGTTTAATTCCAGTGTCAATATTGTGCATTGATTTCATTCAGAGAAAGCACAATTAGAATGCAAGATTATCTGCCCCTCCATGGCATGACTGAAATCACTCCATTAATATTGCCATCTGATTATAATTAATGACAATATTTTAAGTACACTATTGAAGGTCATATTGGAATTGGCTCTTTAATTGTTTCAACACATACTTCCAATAAGAAACATCAGAACACATTTAATGTGAACTAAGAATGGCATTCTGCCATGCAGTGGAAATGAGAAAGCAATAAAAAGTGAGTCAATCAGATTTGGGGAAGGCGGGAACAGATCCACTAGAACAGTGTCAAGACTTCAGCTACCTAAACAGACTACAGATATAATAGAACTGTTTAAAATCATGCAGGCTTTGAAGGGACTAAGCAAGGAGAAATAGTCTCCAGCTGCAGAACAGCTGGTAACGAGCACTAGAACCACAGGGAAGATAAGGAGAATCTATTTCGTGCTGTGAATTGTTTGGATATATTGGAAGGCTTGATGGGAAGCATATTCAATGCTACCTTTCAAAAGGGAACTGGTACATCGCTTTAAACTGAGAAAACCTGCTGGGTCATTGCAGGCAACATGGAAACACCACTGCCTGAAGATTCCCCTTCAAACTGTGCACTATCTGGAAGTGAAAATACATCACTGGCTCTTCACTGTCACCCCTGGAATTCCCTACTTAACAGCACTGAGGGAGGCTCTTTAGCAAATGGACTGTGGCATTTCTAGAAGGTGACTCACTACTAACTTCTAAAGGGAAATTAGGGATGGGCAATAAATGCTGGTCTTGTGGTAATTCTCATATCCTGTAAAATGATTGAAGAAGGAACAAAGCTGTTGTATTGATGGAAGAGTGTATGCTTTAGACATAAACAGGCACGACTGGGTCCTTCTGTGGTGCACCATGCTATGAAAGTGCACTTTCTATTTATGGCCCAATGATAATTATTGGCCATGTTACTGTTTTAAATATATTCTCCAAGGTTATTGTCTAATTGTCTAGATGCTGTTTACACCACCCATTTCTTCCTTCTGCTATGGACCACACACAGGGAGCTTTCAAACAGACAAACAAAAGCTACAGGGGATAGTGCGAGTCTTGAATAATGGAATATATCCTGAAACATGCAGATACAATTACTCCTGGAGGTAGAGAACTTCATGAATGCTCATTTGTAAGATGACAATGAAAATCATTACTAGATTGTCACATCATTTGAACTGTTCCAACAATTCAGGTGCATTTCATATCTTTTAACAATTTCAGGTTTTAAATTACTACAACTTATCAAACAGTCATTTGAGAGACACAAGGTAATATTTTCTCCCAATGGATTTCCTATTTACTGCACTCTGCATTGGTACAAGTAAGTTTTCATGCTGAATGAAGTATTTATCTTAGGCAGAAGAAGACTAATATTGATAGTTGCTCCTTACATCTCCTATAATTCTATTCACCCTGTCTGTGCTGCTTTCACATATTACAGGGATTGTTGAAAACTGCACAAACAGATACAGAGGAATTTATAGCAAACCGTCTGATATTGACTCCCTTTCAGATTATCTTTGAACTGATAACTAGCATATTTCCTTCTGTTCAGTTGTGCTCAAACAGAATCATAATCTGTTCACACAAAGGAAGTTAAACAGTTCAGCTGCTCCCGTACAGAAATGGACGTTTTTGAAATCTTAAGGAAATACAGATTATGCTAATTTAATCTATCTCTCAGAAATTCACAATGCCCTTTTCTTTAAAGTATATAACATGATTTTTATTGTATTATGCCTTATGCAAAATGGAATACAGTAACTGAAATATGCCACATGTATTATCCCACATGCTAGTAATTATATGTAAATATTAAATTTAAAGAAAGAAGCCTACTAATTTCTAAATATTGGAAGTTATCGCTGAGAAACTGGAAGTATGTTGTTATTCCTGTGCTGAAACTCAAAACATCAATGTCCAAAACTCAAAGATGATAAAATTGTAGAAATACATGTTTACTTTGATCAACTGTCCCCTTAATGCTCTTATTAAAGATATTTCTGAGGGTTAAACTCTCAATGAATTCCTCAGTTCATGTTGTATTCTGAGAGACTCTTAGCTTAATTTGTATTGCATGGTCAAAATGTGTAGACATTTATCTTTAGATGGATCACTGTCACTCAGTCAGCTGTCCTGGTGAGATATTTTACTTCAGTGTTGAGTAACTGCAAGCTAACAGATTTCAGAGGCAACACCAGGGCGTGGGTTATGTCATCATTTCAACAAAATGAGATCCTGAATGTATATTGAAAGACGAAAATCATTAGTGCTTGCATTATGCAGCACATTTTGCTCCTCTTCCATATTATATAAAATTGAGTTGGAGAAAACTGAAGAAAAAAGAAAAAAAATAGAGAAGAAATTACAAGGAAAAGGTGGGGGGCGGGGAGGTAGATTTAGTATTCCAAAGTTGAAAACTTCAAAGTAAATTTGTTATCAAAATACATATATGTCACCTTATACAAACCTAAGATTCAATGACAGTAAATACAAGAAACACAATAGAATCAGTGAAAGACCACATTCAACAGGACAGCTGAATAATCAATGTGCAAAAGACAACAAGCTGTGCAAATAGGAAAAAAAATGAGAATGATAAATAAGCAATAAATATCAAGAACATGATACGAAGAGCCTTTGAAAGTGAGTCCATAGATTGTGGGAACAGTTTCATGATGGGGTGTATGAAGTTGAGTGAAGTTATCCCCTATGGTTCAAGACTCTGGTGGCTGAACGGTATTGACTGTTCCTGAACCTGGCTGTGTGCTTCCTGAAGATCCTGTACCTTCCTTCTGATGGCAGCAGCGAGAAGAGGGCATGGCTGGGACAGTGGTGGGGGGGGGGGGGGGGGGTGGTGGTTCTTGACGATGGATGATGCTTTCCTGTGAGTGCTCTGTGTAGATGTGCTCAATGATGGGAAGGTCTCTATGCCTCATGGACTGGGCCGTACCTATTACTTTTTTCAAGTTAATATAAGTAACCTAGCTTAGAATTAGGGTCAGCAATGAATGATCAGAAGTGATCTTCGATTACATATCCACTTGCCTGCAACTTGCAGGATTTTTGCACAACCCATGGTAATGAGGGAGCTACCATCACTGGGGGAACATGAATGTGAATATGAAGAAGACAAGCTGCAGCAGAGCTCCTCAACCAATCAAATTGGAAAATTCTTGAGACATAAACTAGGTAATGTAACTTGGAATATTTAATGCATGGAAAATAAGTATGAAGTAACCAAAAGAATTGACTTAGCATTTCCAAGAATAATAAAAACCTGCTGAAATTAAGTTTTATATCAATGAACATAAGTTTTTAAATCCAGAGACGCTGTTTGGCAGTAAACCTTATCACACTATGATAACTGAATGCATCGGGTCTAAATTTCTTCCAGCACATTTTGTAGGTATTTAATGGACAAGTAAAGTTAGAGATTCAAACAGCATGGAAATGGGCCCTTTGCCCAATTGGTCAGTGCTGACTATAATTCCATCTAAGCTTGCCCCAGTTGCCTGTGTTGGGCCCATATCAATTTAAAGTTTTCCTATCCATGTACTTTTAAATGTTGTTAATATATTTGCCTCGACCACTTCCTCTGGTAGCTCATTCCAGAGGCAGCCCTCTCACCTTCAACCTATGCCCTCTAGTTTTTGATTTCTCAACACTGGGAAAAAGATGGTATGCATTTACATAATCTATGCCTCTCCTGAACATACACACTCTATGTACTACAATTCTGCTGAGTAGAATATCTTGTAATATTGAATATTCTGGTGATAAAGCAATGCACAGAAATTCAGTAAGTACCAGGGTAACTCAGCAAGCATTTTCCTGAATTCTATACTTAATTCTAATTGGTTCCTTAAGGTTGTCATAGTTGGGAGAGGTAAACTACCTATAAAATGCTTTCAATGGCTTTGACTTCCCTTGTCAGCCATGGTTGTACTACTTTACCATTTGAGTATTTCTTCATTTTTGGAATACATATGTCCTGCACCTTCCTCATTTTTCCCAGAAACACACACCATTACTGCTCTGCTGACATCCCTGCCAGCAGCTCCTTTCATTTACTTTGGCCAACTCCTCTCTCATGCCACTGTAATTTCCCTTACTCCACTGAAATACGGTTACATCAGACTTTTCTTTCTCTCTATCAAATTTCAAGTTGAACTCAATCATATTGTGATCACTGGTTCTTAAGGGTTCTATTACCTTAAGCTCCCTAATCATCTGTGGTTCATTACATAACACCCAATCCAGTATCGCTGATCCCCAAGTAGGCTCAATGACAAACTGCTCTAAAAAGCCATCTCTTAGACAAACTCACTCTCTTGAAATCCATTATCAACCTGATTTTCCAAATCAACCTCCATATTAAAATCTCCCATGACTACCATAATATTGCCCTTTTGACTCGCCTTTTCCATTTCCTGTTGTAATCTGTGGTCCACCTCTCAGCCACTGTTGGGAGGCCTGTATATAACTCCCATCAACGTCCATGTACCCCTGCAGTTTTTTAACTCAACCCACAGGAATTAACATTTTCCAGTCCTATGTCACATCTTTCTACTGATTTGATGCCATTCTTTACCAGCAGAGCCACACCACCCCCTCTACCTACCTTCCTATCCCTCCGATATAAAGTGTAACCTTGGACATTCAGCTCCCAACTACAACCATCCTTCAGCCACGATTCAGTGATGGCCACAGCATCATACCTGGCAATCTGTAATATTGCAACAAGATCATCCACCTTATTTCTTATACTACGCATATTTAGATACAACACCTTGAGTCCTGTATTTGCTATCCTTTCTGATTCTGCATCCCCAATGATTTGATACTCAGCCTGCTGGCTGCAACTAAGTCCCATCACCTGCCTGCCCTTCCTGACAGTCTGACTGCACGCTATCTTTACTCTTTTACCATCTGTCCTATCCAGAATCCCTTCATGCTGGTTCCCATCCCCCTGCCAAATTAGTTTAAACCCTCCCCAACAGCTCTAACAAACCTGCCTGCAAGAATATTGGTCCCCCTCGAGTCCAGGTGCAAACTGTCACTGCTGAACAGGTCATGCTTCCCCCAGAAGAGGTCGCAGCGATCCAAGAACCTGAAGCCCTACCCCCTGCACTAGCTTCTCAGCCACGCATTTATCTGCCAAGTCATCCTGTTTCTACCCTCATTGGTGCGTAGTACAGGCAGCAACCCAGAAATTACTTCCCGGGAGGTCCTGCTTCTCAGCTTCTACCTCGCTCTCTCAATTCTCTTTTCAGGACCTCATTGTTTTTCCTTCCTGTGTTATCGGTACCAATATGTACCAAGACATCTGGCTGCTCCCCTTCCCTTTCCAAAATGTTGTGTTGACCAGAGCAATATCTAGAAATCAAATAATCTTCTATTATATTTCTTCCTTTGTTTGGGGAACATTACAGCATTGCAGTTCCTTCCTCAATGACAAGGAAGATCATCTTCAATAGAAATGAATTGCAGAAACTAGCTGTCGAGTTAAAGCATCAAAACTAATAAATGCTTTAGGTGCAAACAAATCAGAAGCAGTTTCTTTCCCATAAAACCTTACCACTGATTGTTATCTCTATATTTTCTGAAAACATTTAATACCCAGTTTATGATGTTGAAGAGGGGAAGGACAGTGTGGTATCTACATACTTCAAGCAGAATTTGTCCCTGTGGTATGTTTTCAAATGAGAAAGTATCTTTCTTTCACTGCCATATTTCTAGGGGATGAATCTACTAACAAATAACCTAGGAACAAGAGCAGGTCCCCTGGTCCTTTGGGCCTCCTCTACCATTTAATAGGATAATAGCCGATGTGATTGCAACCTTAGTTCAACACTCTTGATTATTACAATAGCCGTCCACCCCCTCATATAAGGAATCTATCTGTTTCAGCTTTAAAGTGGTTCAGATTCTGCTTTCACCACTATTCCATGAAATAAGTTCCAGAATCAAGCAAGGTGTTCTGCAAAAATCTTTCTTACGTGGGTGACTCTTCATTGTTAGTCAATGAGTCCTTGTCCTAGGTTCTCCCATAATGGAAAGATCCTCTCCTCATCCACCCAATTGAGAACCCTTAGGATCAAAAGTTTTCAACCAAGTCACCTCTCACTCTTCCAAAGTCCAGCCTGCTAAACTTCCTCATAATACAAAGGATCTACAAGAGCTTATTTCTTTTCTTCTTAAAAAACTCAGTTTTGAGTTGCTTATAAGGTCAAATAAATTTATGACATCAATAAATATGTATTGTGGAAAGCTTCAGAGCCTTCCTATTTCTTATTCTGTTAAGCACCAATGTTGAAAAAGTCATCTCAAAATATTACATCTGCTTACTCCTATTTTCTAGAGCTGGTCCCGAATCTTGTCTAGGTAAAATTCTTTGATCAGCAATGTTCAATTATCTGAAATCCCCCTTGTTTGTCTCCAAGATTAGTTACAGTATTTTCAGTGGGCATTATGCCTCTACGTTTATGCATATATGTACAATACATAAAACATAACGTATATCTCCACCTGACTGAGAAGATGTATCTAAGCTTTTCAAATAAGCAGCACCATTTGTATTTGATCTATAATGACAGCAAAAAAAAATTCTTGAATCTTTAGTTGCATTGCTAGTTACCCAGTGAGTTTCTCCATAGTAATTTGAAGATAACGTCATGGCTTATGATCACATACAGAAAAGGTTTTTACAGCTTTTTTAACTCAATGGCTTTTTTTTGCAGTAGTAGCATGCACTTATATAGTACTTTAACAGTCTCAGATATGCTCCAAGGCACTTGATGCACACAATGGCCATCCCTTCAATGCTGTGTTGTATGTGTCAAGGCCAAATGCAACTTTAATCAAAGTTGAATGGGCAATTTATTTTCTAGTTCATCCACATTTCTTTAATCCACAGTGCTAAAAATACAGTTTTCTGAAGACATTGTACAGTGATCTTTGACCCTACATGCTATGTATCCTTGGCAGGTAAGAGAAGCTTTTTTAAGTTTAGTGACTCACTTAATAGTATGAAGTCTTTGCAGCAAAAGAACAGACCATTCAGCTTATGATGCCCTCTGTTGCTTATGCTGTATTTACTGTACTTCTCACCCACCGCTGCATTCTTCAATTATTTCCACCGTTGTGTTTAGACCAGATATGGGCAAACTACGGCCCGGGGGCCATATGCGGCCCGTTAAGCTTTTTAATCCAGCCCGCAGAACTTGATGAAATTATATTAATAAACCTTGTTAATGTTTTTTCCCTGCAATTCTGGCGTTTTCCCAATAGATGACGCACTCTATATACATTGACCTTTGTTGAGGTGCAGCGTATTACTCCACATTTGCGCTTTACTCTTTGTTCGGCTCGACCTATTTGTGTGAACAGGCGTTCAGCGTCATGAACATCAACAAAGCCAGCCACAGATCCAAGTTAACTGACCAACACCTCAGATCCATCCTGAGAATCGCCACAACAAAACTAAATCCAGACTTTGATGTGCTGGCTAAAAAGGGAGACCAACAACACTGTTCCCACTGAAATTAAAAATAAGTTTCTTCATTGTGTTATGTAAAAAATGCATTTGAAAATATTTTTTCAATAAGCCTTACATGTTACATGTCATTTCTGTTAAGTGATGGACATGAGTAGTGCGCAGGTGCACGTACGTTCTCAAAATAAAAAATGCGCTCCAGATCAAATAACGCGCTCCGCATACTGGCGCGCTGTCACTGTTCTGTCCTTGTGCTGGTCGTTGTTGAGTTTTGGCACAGGGAACAATTGAATTAGAAGGAGCAGGACAAGTAGACCTGCATCTCCTACCGTTTTTGAAATAAAGACAGTCAGGAGGAGAGTGATGATCTTGAAGGATGACAGAATTTTCAGTGCTTTAAAATAATAACTGTTACTATCAAAAAAAGCTGTATTTTATTCATTTAATTTTCAGTTTTAAAAGTCATTTCAATAAATAGCTAAATACCATGGGACTTCAAAGACAGATATTTTGTTGTAATGCATTTGTTCATTTTCAATTGAAATTAAAGCACATGTTTTCTACATATCCCATGATATTTTATTTTCTCTTATGAGGTGTACTACCAAAACACTCCGTCCATCTGCTCCTGGTCCGGCCCCCCTGTCAAATTTTAGAACCCTTTGTGGCCCACAAGTCAAAAAGTTTGCCCACCCCTGGTTTAGACTGTGTTAACTTAAATGTGTCATTTTACCTGCTACTTTTTAACAGTGTTTGCTTAAAAAGTTCCTCTTGAATTCACAACTTGATTTATTAACAACAACTTGCATGGGCAACCTCCTGTTTTTGATGTTTCCATAGGTGGAACAACCTGCTCTGCATTGATTCCATCCATTCTGTTGTAGATCAGAGCAATTATCAGTTGTCATGGCTGATTGTATAGCTTTCATGTGTTCCTTTTCCCTTGTTTAATCTTTCTCCCTCCAACCTTAGTTTCTCAGTTCTTTCTAAATTTAGTCAAGCCAGGAGTCTGGAATGAGAGTTTACAATTATATTCTTACTATTAAGTTCCCTCCTATCTCTGATGGTGACTAAAGAGTGATGCAGAGAGATCAAGATCAGCATCTTGGGGTTCAAGTCCATCTTGTCCCATTCTCCACCTCCATCATTTCATAAATTACCACTGCTTCCGTCTTTGATGGAGGCTAAATCCCAGGAGCATCAAGCCCTCCTCCTTTATCTTTGCAACCGCTGTGTTTTTATTATGTGAGTATTTTTTTTGATGTGTGACTGATAGCGTATTGAATATTGTTGCCTTCCTGTCAGCTTGGACCAGACTGACCATTCTCCTCTGAACTCTCTCATTGACAAGACATTTTAGCCCACAGAACCGCCACACACTGAATGTTTTTTTCCTGTTTTTTGCACGATTCCCTGTAAACTCCACAGACTGTTGTGTGTGAAAATCCCAGTAAATCAGCAATTTCTGAGATACTCGAACCATCCCATCTGCCACTAACAATCAATCCACAGACAAAGTCACTTAGATTATATTTCTTCCCCATTCTGATGTTTGGTCTGAACAACAACTGAACCACTTGATAATGTCTGCGTGCTTTTATGCACAGAGCTGGTGTCACATAATTGGCTGATGAGAGAATGAGCAGATGTACAGGTAACAGAGTAACCATTGAGTGTAAACCACAGCACTGGACATGAGGAGGTACCCATCCTCTTGTAAGGAGGGCCTTAGCTGGGAGGTTCTTGGGCATTTGGTGAGGTTGTTCCTGAGTGGCTGTATAAAACAGAGCACTGTGAAGTATGGACTGTTTCCAAGGATGCGCAATGCAGAAAATATTGCTAATGAGAGAAGATCATCACCTTGATGAAAGACACATTTTACTCTGCCTAAAACTCCTCCACAACATGGACAGTGGCAGAGTCCTGAAAATTGGCAGGGAAATATAGGACTGAAGGTGTTCTGTTTGAGTGCACACAGTATGCAAAATAAAGTAAGTGACTTTGCAGAAATTGATATGTATGGTGTTGTCGGCATTACTGAGTCGTGGCTGAAAGAAAATCACAATTGATAGCTAGATGTCCACTGATACACATTGTGTTGAAAGTGCAGGCAGGTGGGCAGAAGGATTGGAGTGGGTGATTTCAAAATGAGGGTAAATTGAGGAAAATCAGTTTGGTACTGGATCCCATGAAAAAAAAAACTGTCAAATGCGTACAAGAAGGGTGTATGGAACTGCTTGCGGTCAAGCCGACTAGAGAAAAGACAATTCCGGAATGGGTGTTGTGTAATGAACCAGATTTGATTAGGGTCTTACGATAAGAGGCAGTGATCATATGATAAAATTCATACTCCAGTTTAAGCAGGAGAAGCTAGAATCAGATGTATTGGTATTCAAGTGGAGCAAAGGGAAGTACAGAGGCATGAGAGAGGAGATGCCCAATGTTGATTGGAAGGGGACACTAGCAGGGATGACAGCAGAGAAACAATGGCTGGAGTTTCTGTGGGCTTTTTGGAAGGCATTGTATTGATCCACTCAAAGAAGAGGAAGCAAGCTAAAGGGAGGATGAGGCAACCACGGCAACAGGGGAAGTCATAGACAGCATAAAAGCAATAGAGAGAAGAAGAGTATACTCTGCTCTGTATACCATGTATACTATGAAGAAGAGTATACTATGCTCTGTAGAACACTGCAACAATAGTTGGATGCTGAAGGTTTGGTTGGCTTTTAAAACCAATGGAAGGTAGCTAAAAAAGTTGTAAAATGAGCAAAAAAGTTGAAATATAAAGGTAAGTTAGCCAACAATATAAAAGAAATTACCAAAAGCTCTCTTTTGTAGATTATTTGTGTAAAAAGAAGTGGCAGGGTGGATATTGGACTGCTGGAAATTCACAAATATCATTCCACTATTTAAATTCAAGTTCAGTTTATTCTCATACAACTGTGCAGTTGTATACCGCCAAACGAAACAACGCTCCTCTGGGGCAAGGTGCACCACACAGTACCTATACAAATAAAGCAATATTATCAGAAGGAAACTGACAAATAAAAAGACCCATTGATGACACATGCTAAAAATTAAACAGTATAGTGCCACCTGTGCTTCATAAGACCTGCGTGGTGGCAGGGAGTTCAGTAACTTACAGCCTGGCGGAAGAAGCTGTTTCACATTCTAACAATTCTTGTCCTGATGCTAAGGTACCTCCTGCCCGATGGTAAGGGATCAAAAACATTGTTGGACAGATGGGGAAGGGGCCAAGGGCGCTATGTTAGCGGCGCCCTGATAAGCATCTCTGATGGGTGGAAGAGGGACCCTGACGATCCTCTTTGCAATCCTCATAACCCTTTGCAGGGACTTGTGGTCAGATGGCTAGCAATTCCTGTACCAGGCAGTGATGCATCTGGTCAGGACACTTTCAATGGTGCCCCTGTAAAAATTGGTTAGAATGGAGGGGTGAGTGGGGGTCTCACTTGCCTCTGTATGCTCAGGAAGTGGAGACTTTGCTGTGCTTTCTTGACCAAACAGGGACCAGGTGAGAGCGTCCTTTATGCGCACTCCAGATATTTGGTGCTCCAAACTCCCTCCATAGAAGAGCTGTGTATGGACCATGAGGAGCGATCAGCCTGCCTTCCTAAAGTCCACAATCATCTCTTTGGCCTCTTTGAGACTCAAGTGGTTGTGCTTACATCATTCTACCAGCTGTTTTACTTCCTCTCTGTATACCATCTCATCGTCATTGTTACTGACGCCAGCCACTTCTGTGTCATCAGCGAACTTGATGATTCGGTTTGAGTGGGATCTAACAGTGCAGTCATCCATCAGCAGTGTGAACAGCAGTGGGCTGAGCACAGAGCCCTGGGGGCCAGCTTGCTCAGCTTGATAGAGCTAAAGATGCTTCTGCTAACACAGTCTGACTGTGGCCTTTCTGTCAGGAAGTCTGGGATCCAGTTTCGGTGAGAGGTGTTGCCATCCGACAAGGACAGTTTACCCACCAGCTTCTGAAGGATAATCATATTAAATGTCAAGCTTAAGTCTATAAACAGCATCCTGGCATATGAGACACCATTTTCCAGGTGGTACAGGATGGAACGGAGTACTGAGGCTGTGGGAGCATCAGCGGATTGACTTGAATGATAAGTGAACTGGAAAAGGTCCAATGTAACAGGAAAGTGGGATTTAATGTGATCCATAACCATATGCTGAAAGCACTTCCTTGTTGTGGGGGTCAGTGCCACAGGACAGTAGTCATGGAAGCAAGTTTCTGTCACACTCTTGGGCACCAGGATAATGGGGGCCACCTTGAAGCCTGAGGGGGCAGTGGACTTTTCCAGAGACACATTGAAGCTGTCTGTTAGAGCCCTTGTTATCTGGGCTGTACAATCCCTCAGCATCCGATCAGAATCAGAATCAAGTTTATTATCACCGGCATGTGACGTGAAATTTGTTAACTTAGTAGCAGCGGTTCTATGCAATATGTAATATAGAAGAAGAAAAACAAACAAACAAACAAATAAATAAATAAATAACAGTATACGTACATTGAATAGATTAAAAAGCATGCAAAAATGGAAATAATGTATATTAAAAAAGTGAGGTAGTGTTCACTGATTCAATGTCCACTTAGGAATTGGATGGCAGAGGGGAAGAAGCTGTTCCTGAATCACTGAGTGTGTGCCTTCAGGCTTCTGTACCTCCTACTTGATGGTAACAGTGAGAAAAGGGCATACCCTGGGTGCTGGAGGTCCTTAATAATGGACACTGCCTTTCTGAGATACCACTCCTTTAAGATGTTCTGGGTACTTTGTAGACTAGTACCCAAGATGGAGCCAACTAAATTTACAACCCTCTGCAGCTTGTTTCAGTCCTGTGCAGGAGCCCCCCCCCTCCCCCACACCATACCAGACAGTGATGCAGTCTGTTAGAATGCTCTCCACAGTACACCTATAGAAGTTTTTGAGTGTTTTTGTTGACGTAACAAATCTCTTCAAACTCCTAATGAAATACAGCCACTGTCTTGCCTTCTTTGTAGCTGCATCGATATGTTGGGACCAGGTTAGGTCCTCAGAGATCTTGACACCCAGAAACTTGGAACTGCTCACTCTCTCCACTTCTGATCCCTCTATGAGGACTGGTATGTGTTCCTTCATTTTCCCCTTCCTGAAGTCCACAATCAGCTCTTTCCTCTTACGACGCTGAGTGCAAAGTGGTTGCTGTGACACCACTCCAATAGTTGACATATCTTGCTCCTGCATGTCCTCTCGTCTGCATCAGGTATGTTATCGGACCCCACAGCTTTATGTGGTTTGACCCTTCCTCACATCAGCTACGGCCAGACAGAGTGCCTGCTCCTCAAACGGAAGTGGGGGGGATGTGTCCTCGCCAGCACATCATTCTCTTTATCAAACTGGGCATAAAAGGCATTCAGCCTATCAGAGAGGGGAGTGTCACTGTTGTTAATGAGCAGGGTCTGAATTATGGTCTGAATACCCTGCCACATGCACCTCATCCCTTCGGTGTCACAGGGATGGCTATGTATTCTCTGTTAATAATCACATTTTGCCTTCCTGATGGTGCAGTAAAGTGCAGCTCTAGCTGACCTGAGAGCTGTCCTATGCTCCAATTGAAGGCAGCACCCTAGTCTCTTAGCCATGCCTGGACTTCTACTGTCAGCCACGGCTTCTGATTTGCCCGCATATTGATGAGTTTAATAATGGTGACATCCTCAATGCACTTCTCTCTGTTGCCAGTCACAGATCTCTCCTATTCTTTGAGGTTAATGTGATGCTGATAGGTAGCAGCCTTCCTGAAGAGGCTCCAGTCCGTGTTTTCAAAACAGTACTGCATACTGAGGTTATTGCTTCTGGCCAGGTCTTTATCTCCCTTGGAACTGTTTTAACTTGTTTAATTAGTGGTCAGTATGCAGGAATTACATAAAGAGGGAATCAAAGGAACTATCACAACATAATCCAAGGGAATCCAAGATGAGGACTGGGAGCAGCTTTGTATGCATCAGGGATGTTGGAAGAAACTAGGTCTAATGTGGTAGCAAAGTCAGATTTTAGGCAGGACTGTTCTTAAGTTAGCATGGTTGAAGTCGCCAGTAACAATAAAAAAACTTTGGGGTGTGGTTGGCAAGTCACTGATGACAAGATAGAATTCACATAGCACTTCCTCAGCATTAACATGGGGGAGTGGGAGTGATGTATACAGGCACACTCACAATTACAAAAACTCCTTCGGTAAATAAAAGGCCCTGCATGTCACTTTTAAGACAAAAGACAGGAAATTTTAGGCCAGTTAGCTTGAGTTCAGTGGCTGGCAAGAAGTTAGAGTCCATTGTTAAAGATGAGGTTTCATGGTACTTGGAGGCAAAACCAGCTCAGTTTCCTTCAGGGTACATCTTTCCTGACAAAATCTTCCGGAATTCTTTGAGAAAATAACAGGTAAGATAGACAAAGAAGTATCAGAGTATTTTGCTTACTTGGATCTTCAGAAGGCCTTTGTCAAGTTGCTGCACACGAGGCAGCTAAACAAGAGCCTGGAGTACTACAGGAAAGATACTAGCATGGATAAAATATTGGTTGACTGGCAGGAGGCAAAGTGTGGGAATAAAAGGGGCCTTTTCTGATTGGGTGCTGGTGACAAGAGGTGTTCTTCAGGGGTTGGTGTTGGGACTGCTTCTTTTCACGTTATATGTCAATGATTTGGATGATGGCATTGATGGCCTTGTGGCCATGTTTGCAGCCAATAGAAAGATAGGTGAAGGGGTAGATGGCATTCAGGAAGCAAGGAGTCTGCAGAAAAACTTGGACAGATTAGGAGAATGGGCAAAGAAGCAGCAGATGGAACTGGAGGGAACTGTATGGTCATGCAATTCGGTAGAAGGTATAAAGGTGCAGACTATTTTCTAAATAACCATATAACATATAACCATATAACAATTATAGCATGGAAACAGGCCATCCCGGCCCTTCTATTCCATGCCGAACACTTACTCTCACCTAGTCCCACTGACCCGCATTCAGCCTAGAACCCTCTGTTCCTTTCCTGTCCATATACCTATCCAATTTCTTTTTAATGACAAAATCGAACCTGCCTGGTTCGAAATGGGTCATAAATTCAGAAATTGGAGGTACTAAGAGACCTAGAAGTCCTAGTGTAGGAATCCCTAAAGGTTAACTTGCACGTTGAGTTGGTAGCAAGGAACGAAAATGCAATATTAGCATTAATTTCAAGAGAGCTAGAATGCAAAGTACCGATGTTATGCTGAGGTTTTATAAGGCATTGGTTAGCCTGTATTTGGAATATCATGAGCAGTTCTGGGCCCCTTAACAAGGAATGGATGTGCTGCCACTGGACACCAACATTTCAGAGGATTTCATTTAGGCCCAACACTGAAACTGTGTTTCAATGCTCAAGAAGGATTGCCAACAGCTCTAATTCATTAGGTGTTTGTGGAGACTGGTATATAGTGTAATCAAAGAATCTTGCAAATATCTACAGACATACATTGGAGAGCATTCTGATCGGTTGCATCAGTCTAGAATGAAGCCTCCAATGCACAGGATGAAAAGAAGCTGCAAGGGATTCATCAGCTTCATCGTGGGCAGAACTCTCCTCACTATTGAGGATATCTTCAAGCGGTGCCCCAAGAAGGCATCATCCAATTCCAAAGTCTATCACCATTTGGTTCATGTTCTTCTCATTCGTACTATCAAGATGCAAGTACAGGGGCCTGAAGACCCACATGGAACATTTTGGGAAAGGATTTTTCCACTCTGCCATCAATTTTTGATTGGTCCATGAACACGACCTTGTTATTTCACTCTTGTACTATTTAATTTCTTTAGTAACTTACAGCAATTTTTATATCTTGCATTGAACTGCAGCTGTAAGACAACGGATCTCATAACAGGATCCTCTTGCAGGATCTGGGAAGGGAGGGAGCTCTCCAGTGTCCCTGACGACTATACCTGTGTAAAGTGCATCCAGCTGAAACTTCATACAATCTGCATTACGGAGATGGAGCCGGAACTGAGTGAACTCCAGATCACTCAGGACGCTGAAGGGGTGAAAGATAGGACATATGGAGAAGTGATTACACCCAAGATGCAGGACACAGGAAACTGGGTGAGAGTCAGGAAGGGGCAAGGGGTTAAAGAGCCAGTGTAGAGTTCCCCTGTGGCCATCCCACTCAGCCAAAGGCATATCACTTTGGATACTGTCAGAGGGATGACCTAACAGAGGAAAGTCACAGTGGTTGTGTGTCTGACACTGAGTCTGCCTCTGTCACTCAGAAGGGAAGGGGAGAGAAAAGGCACATTGTGATAATAAGGGATTTATTAGTTAGGGGAATGGACAGGATGTTCTCTGGGTGAGAACAAGATTCCCAGATGGTTTGTTGCCTCCTGGGTTCCATGGTCTGGGATATCTCAGATTGAGTGCTCAGCATTCTTAAGTGGGAGGGTGAACAGCCAGAAGTCGTGGTCCATGTAGGAACCAATGACATGGATAGGATGAGTGACAAGGTTCTGCATAGGGAATTCAAGGAATTAGGTGCTAAGTTAAAGGGCAGGACCTCCACAGTTCTGATTTTAGGATTGCTACCCGTGCAACGTGCCAGTAAGAACTAGGAAGATTATACGGTTTAATACATGGCTAAGGAGTTAGTGTAGGAGGGAGGTCATAAGATTTCATGATCACTGGGCTCTCTTCCAGTGAAGATGGGACCTGCACAGAAGGGACAGTTTGCACCTGAACTGGAGGGGGACTAATATCCTACTGAAGGTTTGTTGATGCTGCATGGTGGGGTTTAAATTAGAGTTGCAGGGGATGGGAACCAGAGTGCCAGAAGAGTTAGTGGAGAGGTTGTGGGGGCAGACCTCAGACAAAGTTAGGAATCAAAAGGTTAAGCATGGTGTGACTGCCGTCCTGAGCTGCCTGTATTTCAATGCAAGAAGTATCGTAGGATCGGCAGATAACAATGCCAAAGATGAGGTCGATGGTTTACAAATGGGGGCAATGTGTAGTGAGGAGAGGCTGTTGATAGGGCAAAATTGCAGTCAACAGGATGAGCTGCAATGTAAAAGTTGGACAAAATCGAAAAGAGTGAATACAGGACTGAAGGAGTTGTATCTTTCCGTAGGCTTCACTGAATCATGGCTGAAAGATTATAGCTGGGAGCTTAATGTCCAAGGATATACACTATATCAAAAGGATAAGTAGGAAGGTAGAGTGGTGGCATTGCTCTGTTGAGAAAAAATGAAATCAAATCATTAGAAAGAGGTAACATAGGGTCAGAATGCATTCAATCATTGTGGACAGAGCTAAGGAACTGCAACAGTAAAAAGACTCTGATGGGGTTTGTATACAGACCCCCAAACAATAGTAAGGATATGGCCTACAAATTACAACGGGGATAGAAAATGCATGCCAAAAGGGCAATGGTACAATAGTCATGGGGGATTTCAATATGCATATGGGGAATATGGGGAAATCAAGTTGATGCTGAATTACAGGAGGGGGTATTTCTTGAGTGCCTATGATTTGGCTTTTTAGAGCAGCTCATGGTTGAGCTCACGAGGGGATCAAAAAGGTGATCTTCTTGTTCAAGAAGAGAGAGAGAGAGAAGCTGAAGAAAGGAAACTATAGGCCAGTTAATCTAACCTCAGTGACTAGGAACATACTAAATTATTAAGAATGATGTTTCAGGGGGCTTGAAGGCACATGATAAAATAGGCCTTAGTCGGCATGGTTTCCTCAAGTGAAAATCTTGCTTGATATATCTGTTGGAATTCTTTGATGAAATAACAGGCAGGTTAGACAAAGGAGAGTCAGTGGATGTTGTTCACTTAGATTTTCCGAAGGCCTTTAGCAAGGCATCACACATTGGGCTGATAAACAAGATAAGAGCCCATGGTATTATAGTGCATATACTAGCATGGGTATACGGTTAGCTAACTGCAGGAGACAAAGTATGGGAATATTGGGAACTTCTAGTAGTTGGCTGCTGGTGACTAGTGGTGTTCCATAGGGATCAGTGTTAAGACCACTTCTTTTCATTTTATACTGCATGTCAATGATTTGGATGACAGAAATGTTAGCTCTGTAGCCAAGTTTGCAGATTATACAAAGATAGGTGGAGACAGATAGTGTTGAGGAAGCAGGGAGTCCGGAGAAGGATTTAGGTGGATTAGGAAAATAAACAAAGCAATAGCAGATGGAATATAGTACAGGTAAATATATGGTCATGCACTTCAGTTCCCTAAAGGTTATCTTGCAGGTTGAGTTGGTAGCAAGACAGTTCTTTCCCCTTGCTCCGCAAAATATTCTCTCTCAAATGTTCACCTAAGTAATTAATTCTATTTGCACAGCTCTTGTAGATTGTGAAATTCAGATTCTAAGTACTCCTGAGCAAACACATACTTTCTCAAATTCTCCTCATAAATTTTGCCCCAAATTTGGAGTTGTTCCCCAACTCTTTGAAACGTCTCCTAATGGATGCACCTTCCCTTTTTTTTACTCCATGTAAATGAGGCTTGATCTTATTCAACCCCATGATCACATTGAGGAAGCAGCCAGGGAACAGCTATTTTGGTTATGGTGTTTTGCAGTAAGACAGGAATAATTAATCATCTCATAGTAAAGTATCTCGAGGGAAAAATGAGAATAGTCTGGCAGAATTTCAGATTAAACTTGAAGGTGATAGACTTGTGTCTTAAACATAAATAAGGGCAATTATATGGTATGAAGACAGGGTTAGCTTTAGGCAAATGTAAAATATAAAATTAGATGGTAAATCACCATTGGGAGATTTCAGGAGATATTTCATAAAGCTCTGCAAAGGTATATTGCAGTGTGAAAGGATATCTAAGCAGAAAGATGCACCATCTGTGGTTCACTTATGATGCTCAAGGGTGGAAATTGATTGATAAGAGTATACATTCAATGTTTTAGGAACTGCATCTCATATTCCACTGGCATAGTCTACATCTTGATGTCATGAACATTGAATTCTCCAGTTTCAGGTAACCTGCTCCCTCTCTGCTCCTGATCTACCTGTTCTTCCTATATCCACTAGTCACCTAGACCCTGTAACTCTATGTCTCACAGCTTCTTTCCCATACTGCACCATTTTATCTGCCTGTCACCTACACAGTCCTCCCATTGGCTCCTCTCTCCGACTGTACCCAATGCCTTCCTTGCCACCCTTATTTGGTTTCTTGCCCTATCTTCCTTTGCTATCAGATTCCATCACCTGCAGCCCTTTGTCAACTCTACCTATGATCTACTACAATGTCACTATTTCCTCTCTTCTCAATTTACCTATCACCCCTCCTCACCTACATCCACTATTGCATCTCAGATCATGCTCAGCAACTTCCCCTCACCTCTTTATTCTGGCTAAACTTCAGTCCAGATGAAAGGTCTTGATTAAAACCATCAACTCTCTATTTCACTCCACAGGTGCTGCCTGGCTGCTGAGCTCCTCCTGTAGTTTGTATTGAATGACAAATCCCAGCGTCGTTGTAACCCAGGACACCTTCAGGGAGCGGTGTCTCAGAAAGGCAGCGTCCAATATTAAGGACCTCAGCACCCAAGGCATGCCCTTTTCTGACTGTCACCATCAGGTAGGAGGTACAGAAGACTGAAGGCACACACTCAGCGATTCAGGAACAGCTTCTTCCCCTCTGTTATCCGGCTGGTGGTAGATAACAGCATTTTATGTCACCTTGCATAAGGTGCTGCAAGGATTAGCTGTAGGTCAACAGAAATTATTAAAATTAAAGTACTAAGAGGGGAGATACAGATATAATGATATTAAAAAATAGAACAGCTTCTATTGCTATATAGAAATCTAGTAAATCCATAGAAAGAGGAGACATAGATGTAGAGTCCTTATGGACAGAGTTAAACAGCAAGGGTAAAAAGACCCTGATGGGTGTGATACACAGGCCTCTGAACAGTAACCAGGATATGAAATACAAATTGCAATGGAAGATAAAATTGGATTTGATTTGGAAGCTAAAGGTAAAGGAACCCTTAGGAAGCAGTGATCGAAGTATGATAAAACTCACCTTTCATTCTGAGAGAGATAAGTTAAAGTCAGATGTATCAGTATTACTGTGGAGTAAAAGGAATTACAGATGTATGAGCAAGGAGGAGAACAAAGTTGATTATAAGAGAACATTAGCAGGGATCATGGCAAAGGAGCAATGGCTGGAGTTTTCGGGAGCGATTCATAAGGCATAGGATAAATACATCCCAAAGAAGAAGTATTCTAAGGGCAAGATAATGCAACTGTGGCTGACAAGGAAGGTCAAATGTAATATAAAAGCAAAAGAGAGGGCAAAGTAATAGAGCAAAAATAAGCAGGAAGTTGGAAGATTGGAAAGTGTTTAAAAAACAACAGAAGGCAACTTAAAAAAACCATAAAGGGGGTAAAGATGAAATATGAAGGTAAGGTAGCCAATAGTATCAAAGAGGACATCAAATTTTTTTTCAGATACACAAAGAGTACAAGAGAGGTAAGAATAGATATCAGACACAGAAAACTGTACTTGAGAGGTAGTAATGGTGGACAAAGAAATTGTGGACAAGCTGAAAAAGTATTTTACATCACTCTTCACTGTGAAAGACACTAACAGTGTGCTGCAAGTTCAAGTGTGTCAGGGGGCTGAAGTGAGTGCAATTGCTATTACTAGGGAGAAAGTGCTTGAGAAACCAAAATTTCTTAAGGTATATAAGTCAGCTAGAACAGATAGACAGCATCCAAGTTTTCTGAGAAAGTTAGCTGAAGAGATTGTGGCAGCATTAGTAATGATTCTTCAAAAATCCCTAGATTCTGGCATGGTTTCAGAGAACTGGAAAATTACAAATGTCACTTCAGTCTTCAAGAAGGGAGGGAGGCAGAAGAAAGGAAATTATAGAGCAGTTCCCTGAACTCACTGGTTGGGAAAATGTTGCAGATAAATGATAAGGTTTCAAGGTACTTGGAGGCACATGATAAAATAGGCCAATCTCAGCATGGCTTCCTTAAAGGAAAATCTTGCCTGGCAAATCTGTTGGAATTCTTTGAGGTAATGACAAGCAGGATAGACAATGGAGAAGCAGTGGATGATGTGTACTTGGATTTTCAAAACGCCTATGACAAAGTGCCAAAAATAAAGCTGCTTAACAAGATAAGAGCTGATGGTATCACAGGAAAGATACTAGCATGGACTGTCAATTGGCAGAAGGCAAAGAATGGGAATAAAGGGAGACTTTTCTGGTTAGCTGACTGTGAGTAGTGATGTTGCACAGAGATCGGTGTTGGGACTGCTTCTTGTTACATTATATGTCAGTGATTTGGATGATGGAATTGATGGCTTTGTTGCCCAGTTTGAGCATGATACAAAAATAGGTGGAGGGGCAGGTCGTTTTGAGGAAGCAGGAAGCTGAAGGATTAGACAGATTAGGAGAATAGGTAAATAAGTAGCAGATACAATACAATGCTGGTAGGTGAATGGTCATGCACTTCGGTAGAAGGAATAAAAGCAGAAACTATTTTCTAAAAGTGGAGAAAATTCAAAAATCCGAGGTGTAAAGTGACTTGAAAGTTCTTGTGCAGGACTCCCTGAAGGTTAACTTGCAGGTTGAATCAGTGGTAAGGAAGGCAAATACAATTGTAAGCAGTCATTTCTAAAGGACTAGAACATAAAATTAAGGATGTAATGCTGAGGCTTTATAAGGTACTTCTGAGGCCTCACTTGGACTATTATGAGCAGTTTTGGATGTGCCGACATTGGAGATGGTTCAGAGGAGGTTCATGAGAATGATTCCGGAAATGAAAGGGTTCTCATATAAGGAGCATTTGATGGCTCTGGGTTTGCATTCACTGGAATTTAGAATAATGGAGGGTGATCGCATTGAAACCTATTGAATATTGAAAGGCCTAGGGAGAGTGGATGTGGAGAGGATGATTCCTATAGTGGTGGAGTTTAAGACCAGAAGGCACAACCTCAGAATGGAGGTATGACTTTAGAATGAAGATGAGGTAATTCTTTAGCTAGAGGGTAGGTAGTTGTGGAATTTGTTACTACAGGTGGCTGTGGATGTTGTGCTCATTATTGAGGGATAGTGCAGAGCACACCAGGATGCCAGCATGCAGGATACTCAACGGAACTTTAATTGATAACCCTGCTTGTAAAATATGTGAACTCCTCCCATGTGGGAATGGCTAACTGGTTGGCATACGAGTTACACTATTAACTACTGCTATACCTCCCCTTCTTGAGAAATAAAGAAAAACCAGGTATGTATTTCTTGTTTATAGAACTGCATTGTAGTCACTGAACTTGAGCGATTCAATTCACTTTACCCATAGCAAATAACTTATGCTTCTTATATAAACACAAAAAAGAATTGTCAACTTTATAAATGTCTTTCTCATTGCTTTTAATGGTTTCTCTTTCTCTCTCTTTGTTTTCCACTTTTTTTCCACCAATCCCTTTTGTTTTTTGAGAAGTCTCATTTTGTGAAATGTTTTCAACATTAGAACTTTCTTTTAAAAACCACTAATTCTTACAGAGGACAGGGTAGACTACTTGAACACTTTGGCAAAGTGAGAGGATTATTCTGCCTCTTTGGTCAATTGCCCTAAGCAATTGCCCTCGGCTATGGAGTATATCTCTGCGGTGAGACAGATAAATGACCCAATTTGGCATAGGCTCCTGAAAATTTTGGAGCAGATGGAAATTCTTAAACAGATGCATCCACCTCACATATCCTCGTCATAAGGATCAGGCCACTCTATCTCTTTCGCTACCTGTCGTGTGTTTTGAAGGTGCACAAGCACTTGCCTGTTCCAACTTACTTTACCTTGTGGTTTTCTGATCACAAACGATCAAGGTGCATGCTGCCAGACTATTGTTCCTTGGTGAATTGGTCTGAAATCCAAACACCTTCACCACTCCTGAACAGCGACAAAGATATTGCTCTGTGTCTGAGATCGTGCATGTGCTTCATTTTCTCACGCTGTGTTGTCTCAAAATTTCTCAGTTTGTCCAGTCAGAAAGCTCGGGGAAGGGAAGGAAAAATGGGCAAAATTGCTCTCAGCCTCTGGCCCATTGGCAACTCTGGTGGGCTGTAGGCATTCGCAAGAGGTGTGGACCAATAAGCTAGAAGTGCTTTGTAGGGGTCTTTTATATTCAGTGGGAGACTCTTAACAGTTTGCACTGCTCATTCTGCTTCTCCATTTGCCTGTAGATATTGTGGACTGCTTGTCTGGTGTTTGAACTCATAGTCCCTTGCAAAGGCATAGAATTTTGAGCAGCTGAAGTGTGGATGGTTGCACTGTGTAACACAAATGTCTCTGGTATTCCATGGTGAGTGAATACAGCTTTCAGCCACTGTATAACGGCTGCCGAGGATGTAGAGGACAGCTTGGGCACCTCAGCATTCCATGAGTAGTAATCCACAGTAAGAAAATATTTGTCTCTTTTCAGCTTGAAAATTTCTGTGCCTGCAATCTGCCATGGAAAGTCTGGGAACCCTGTGGGATAAAGCTTCAGCATGATTCTTATGCAGTTTTCTTCATGCTTCACATTGCTTTACATAATCTCCCAGTTGTATGCTCGGACCGGGCCACCGCACAGATTGCCCTGCTGTTTGGTGACCTTTTTCTATGCCTTGATGTCCTTTGTGGATTTGACTGATGATTCTGGCATGCATAGAAGCAGGAATGATGCATCTGGAGCCCTTTAGCAGCAAACTGTCAAGAATGGTGAATGTGTCTCTTTCAAGCCAATGAGGCTTGATAAGAATGGTACGGTACAAGATCCATGGTACACAAAGGCTGTTGTAAATCTAGCCAAGAAGAAAAGAAGAGCTTACGAAAGGTTCAAAAAACTAGGTAATGATATGAATCTGGAAGATTATAAAGCTAGTAGGAAGGAGCTTAAGAATGAAATTATGAGAGCCAGAAAGGGCCATGAGAAGGACTTGGTGGTCAGGATTAAGGCAAACCCTAAGGCATTCTATAAGTATGTGAAGAGTAAGAGGATAAGACATGAGAGAATAGGACCAATCAAGTGTGACAATGAAAAAGTGTGTATGGAACTGGAGGAAATAGTGGAGGTACTTAATGTATACTTTGCTTCAGTATTCTCTATGGAAAAGGATCTTGGCAATTGTAGGGATGACTTGCAGTGGACTGAAAAGCACAAGAATGTAGATATTAAGAAAGAGGATGTACTGGAGCTTTTGGAAAGCATCAAGTTGGATAAGTCATCAGGACTGGACTGGATGTACCCCAGGCTACTGTGAGAAATGAGGAAGCGAGGGAGGAGATTGCTGAGCCTCTGGCAATGATCTTTGCATTATCAATGAGGATGGGAGAGGTTCCGAAGGATTAGAGGGTCGCGGATATTGTTCCCTTATTCAATAAAGGAAGTAGGGATAGCCCAGGAAATTATAGGCCAGTGAGTCTTACTTCAGTGGTTGGTAAGTTAATGGAAAAGATCCTGAGAGGCAGGATTTATGAACATTTGGAGAGGCATAATATGATTAGGAATAGTCAGCATGGCTTTGTCAAAGGCAGGTCGTGCCTTTCGAGCCTGATTGAATTTTTTGAGGATGTGACTAAACACATTGATGAAAGTAGAGCCATTGATGTAGTGTATATAGATTTCAGCAAGGCATTTGATAACGTAAGTAGGCATGGGATCCAAGGGGACCTTGCTCTGTGGATCCAGAACTGACTTGTCCACAGAAGGCAAAGAGTGTTGTAGACGGGTCATATTCTGCGTGGAGGCCGGTGACCAGTGGTGTGCCTCAGGGATCTCTTCTGGGACCCTTACTCTTCATGATTTTTATAAATGACCTGGATGAGGAAGTGGAGGGATGGGTTAGAAAATTTGCTGATGACATAAAGGTTGGGGGTGTTGTGGATAGTATGGAGAGCTGTCAGAGGTCACAACGGGACATTGATAGGATGCAAAACTGGGCTGAGAAGTGGCAGATGTAGTTCAACCCAGATAAGTATGAAGTGGTTCATTTTGGTAGGTCAAATATAATGTCAGAATATAGTATTAATGGGAAGACTCTTGGCAGTGTGGAGGATCAAAGGCATCTTAGGGTCTGAGTCCATAGGACACTCAAAGCTGCTACACAGGTTGACTCTATGGTTAAGAAGGCATACGCTGCATTGGCCTTCATCAATCGTGGGATTGAGTTTAAGGTCTAAGAGGTAATGTTGCAGCTATACAGGACCTTGGTGAGACCTCTCATGGAGTACTGTGCTCAATTCTGGTTGCCTCACTATAGGAAGGACGTGGACACCATAGAAAAGGTGCAGATGAGATTTACAAGGATGTTGCCTGGATTGGGGAGCATGCCTTATGAGGATAGGTTGGATGAACTCTGAGTTTTCTCCTGGAGTGATGGAGGATGGGAGGTGTCTTGATAAAGGTGTATAAGATGATGAGAGATATTGATCGTGTGGATAGTCAGAGGCTTTTCCCCAGGGCTGAAATGGCTAGCACAAGAGGGCACAGTTTTAAAGTGCTTGGAAGTAGGGGCAGAGGAGATATCACAGGTAAGTATTTTACACAGAGAGCGGTGAGTATGTGGAATGGGCTGCCGGCAGCGGTGGTGGAGGCGGAAACAATAGGGTCTTTTAAGAGACTCCTGGGTGGCTACATGGAGCTTACATGGCTGTGGGTAAAGCCTAATTAGTTCTAAGGTAGGAATGTGTTTGGCACAGCTTTGTGGGCCGAAGGGCCTGTATTGTGCTGTATGTTTTCTATGTTTCTCTTTTCAGTGTTTCTATGTTTCTAGGCCAGTAAGATCTCTGAGTTCTGAGTTGATTTTGGAATAGCTATCCAGTCATCCATACTCACAGTATTGCATGATCTCACTGCAGATTTGGACCTTTTTCAACTCAGTGAGAATTTGATCCCATTTACTCTGTGACGTAGGAAAGCTTTCATGTACCTGAGCTGAGTAGATGTTGATATCTTTCATGAGGGTGGAGTTAGCTTCCATCCTCTGACTTTTGTTTGCATGGAATCCTTGACAGAATACCTGGTGTGAAAGATTTGCCAGGGACATGTTCAATGTCATAACAATTTGTATAAGCCTCATTCTGAATCTTTGCAGATGTGGCGGTAAGTCATCCAAGTGTTTCAAGCTGAGGAGGCTGACAAGTGGCTTGTGGTCTCTTTCAAGTGGGAATTTAATGCCTATCAAGTAGCAGCTGAGGACTTCACAAGCCTACACAAGAGCCAGCATCCCCGTTTGATATTGGCGTAATGCTGTTCAATATGAACCAGTGCTTTTGTTGCATATGCCACTGGTTTCCGTACACCACTGCAGTATTGCTTGAGCATGTCCCCTAGGCCAAAGGTCTGCTGAGATCTTGGTTGCTTTGCTTGGATCAAAGAATGCCAATGTTGTTGGAGAGATAATCTCTGCTTTAAGTGATGAGAATGACTTCTTCTGTGATGCATCCCAGGTCCAAATGTTTCTCTGAGAGAGGAGGTCACATAGTGGCTTTGGTTCCTCTGTCAAGTCCAGAATGAACTTTCCCAGCTGATTTACCATGCCAAGGAAAATGCAGCGGATCCCTGACATATTTGTAGTTGGTTCCCTGCTCTGAACTCCTGCGAGTTTATCTGAATCTGGTTACCCTCTGTCTGAGGACAGTTGACGGCCTAAGAACTTCACCCCCAACCTTGCAAATTCACATTTCTTTTTGTTCAGGGTGATTTCAGCCCACTTCAGTTTCTCCAAGACAGATTCCACTCTTTTACCATTTTCCTCACTTAAGCATCTGAAGATGATTACTCTTTCCAGACACTCCAAAATTTGATCCATCCACATTGGTATGAGTTTAGCGGCTGATGAGATGCCAAAACAGAGTATTTTGTCAGCATAGGATTCATATGGTGTGATAAAGGTTGTGAGCTTAAAGGAGCTGAATGGATCTGCCAGAACCTTGAGTACGCATGCAGTTTGGTGAAACACTTTTGTCCACCCCGCATACCAAATGTGTTCTCAACAGAGGGCAAAATAAACTTCTTCCACCTCACTGTATATCGAGTTTTGTTAGATCAACACTGGTCCTCACTGTACCATCTGGCTTGAGAAGAGGAACAATACCTGCAGACCTGTCAGTAGGACTATTCACTCTCGTTATGATGTCATGCACCTACATTCTTTCAAGTTCAGCTTTGACCTTGTTTATCATTGGGACTGGTATATGGCTCGCTGTGGTCAGAGAAAAGAGGGTGTTACTCCTGGCCTCAGTTGGATAAGGTACTCTTCCTTCAGTAACCCCCAGGCCTGTGAACAACTGCAGGTACTACTTCCGGCACTGAACGCTGTTTACCAAATCCAATCTTGTAACGAGCTTCAGCTTTTCAATGGCACGCGGTCCCAGTAGTGGTGAGAAGAGATTCTGAACAACAAAAGCATCCACTTTCAACTGTTTTTCATTTTTATGCATTCCTTTCACACTGAATTTCCTTGGCCCCTGAGCACTTCCTTCCTTGGGTTTAGCATAACGCTTGTTTTCTTCATCAGTTTTATGAGCAGACATTCGGGGATGGCTGTGACATCTGCCCCAGTGTCCATTTTGAATGTCACCGCCTCATTTTGCAACTGAACCATAGTATACCAGCTTGGTCTATTTGAATCTAAAGCTTCAAGGAAAGTTCTTTGTCTGAATCATGATCTTCCTTGACCTCCTGAAGAATTGTTTTGAGTGACATTGGCTTTTAATGGCCAGCTGTATTGTATTGGTGGCATTTTAATTCTTTTGCTGGACAGAGCTCTTTGATGTGGAATGCAGACTTGCTACATCTCCTGCAGTTGGACATTTTACCTGCTCTTTGTTTTGCTTGTCTGTTTTGCTTGTGCCAATGCTCTGCTATCACTTCTTTCTGTTGTCTTTCTGACTGCACCTTTTCATACCCTTCTTTTTGTACAGATTCTAGCCTTCCTTCAGTTTCATTTTCATGCCCCAGTTCTATCTGTTACTGACAAACATTCTCACTCTGTTGGACCATAGTAATACCTTTCTCTAGTGTGAGACTTGCTGCAACTGAAGTCTCTCTGATAATTTGGTGTCTCGTACCTTGCCGACAATGCTGTCTCTAATGAGCTCATCTCTCAGATTTCCATATGCACAGTTGTCTGACAGGGCATACAATGCTGTGATTAAGTCATTTAGACTTTCATCTGGCTCATTTTTTTCAGAGTTAAACTTTGCCTTCTCATATTTCTTTGAATTTGTACTCCTTTAGCTGAGCATCTGTCAGTCCTAATCTACCCACTTTGTCACCAATGCGGTATATCAGTGTGCCTATTTGATTCTCTTCTGAAGCCCGCGTGAGATTGCTTGCATCCCTAAATCTCTCCAAGTGTCTGAGCCATCTCTCTAAGTCCCCTGGTTTAGAGAAATCAAATGACTCAGGGGACGGGGACCTTATTAGGTAAATAGATTAGCTACTGCAGGTATTTGCTCCATTCTCCTGCTTGTTTGTTATATTATTTTATTTACTTGGACTACAAAAGTCTTCTTTTCTCTTCCTGAGAGTTTGACTACCTTCCTTGATTTGTCTAATGTGTCTGTGTCTTTGTGCACTTCTGCAGGCTATTGGCCAACAAGAATATTACAATGTATCCATTTTTGGGTACAGCTTGAACGTGTTGCCTAGCAAACCAGGCCCTTTCTCAACTCATCCCTCAAGGTTAGCAAACTAGCATAGGCAGTTTATATTGATAAATCTCTGGATATTTTTCATTGATATATGCAAACAAGAAGAGTCTTAATGCAATTTCTTTCTTGCTGGGGATTTCACATGATCTGTAGCACCAATTCATTGATGATCAACCACTTCTGACACCATGTTGTATTCATTATTGAGGGATAGTGCAGAGCACACCAAGTCTGCAGCATGCAAGAAACTCAACTGAACTTTACTGACAACCATGCTTGTACAGTATGTGAACTCCTCCCATGATTGTGACAGCAATATTTTATATTCCGTCTAGGTAGCCTCTAACGCAATGGCATGAACATCAATTTCTCCAACCTTTAGTAAGTTCCCTCATTCCCTGTCCCTCTTCTTCTTTTCCCCACTCTGGCCCTCCTCTTATCTCTTCATCTCACCTGCCTACAATTCCCTCCTTTCCTTTCTGCCGTGGTCTATTCCCCTCTCCTATCAGATCCTCTCCTATCAGGTGTGTAGGTGGAACAGGTCAAAAGCTTTAATTTCCTCAGGGTGAATATCACAAATAACCAAGCAGAATCCACTGCCAAGAAGGCCTACCAGCTCCTTTACTTCCTGAGAAAGCTGAAGAAATTTGGCCTGTCCTCTAAATCCCTCACTAATTTTTATAGATGCACCATAGAAAGCATTTTTCTAGGGTGCATCACAACCTGGTATGGAAGTTGTCCTGTCCAAGACTGGGAGAAGCTGCAAAAGATTGTGAACACAGCCCAGCACATCGCACAAACCAATCTTTCATCCTTGTACTCACTTTACACCGCACGCTGTCGGAGCAGTGCTGCCAGGATAATCAAGGACACGACCCACCCAGACAACACACTTTTTGTCCCTCTTCCCTCTGGGAGAAGGTTCAGGAGTTTGAAGATTCATATGGCCAGGTTTGGGAACAGCTTCTTTCCAATTGTGATAAGACTGCTGAACGGATCCTGACCCGGATCTGGGCCTTACCTTCCAAATATCCGGACCTGATTTGCACTAGCTTATTTTCCCTTTTCTATTTTCTAATTATGATTTATAATTTAAATTTTTATTATACTTACTTTGATTTGTACTTCAGGGAGCGTGAAGCGCAGAATCAAATATCGCTATGATGATTGTACGCTCGAGTATCAGTTGTTTGGTGACAATAAAGTAAAGATCCCTTCTTCTCTAGCCCTTTAACTTTTCCATCACTTCCCATCTTCTTACTTCATCCCACCCCCCTCTCTACCCACCTGGCTTCATCTATCACTTTCTAGTTTGTACTCCCTCAATTTCCCTCACCTTCTTATTTCTCATTCCTTTCCAGTCATGATGAAGGGTCTGGCCCCGAAATGTTGATTGCTTATTCCCGCCCGTAGGTGCTGCGTGACCTGCTGAGTTCCTCCAGCGTTTTGTGTATGTTGCACCAGTAAAGGTTGCTTACGTGGATTTTCAGAAGGCCTTTGACAAGGTTCTGTACTTGAGGCTGCTAAAGAAGATATGAATCCATGGTATTACAGGAAAGATAATGGAAAGAAGATAGGCGGACTGTCAGAAGGCAAAGTGTGCAAATAAAGGAAGCATCTTCTGTTTGGCTTTTGGTGATGAGTGGAATTCTGCAGAGGTTCGTGCTGTGACCATAACCTTACACATTAAATGTCAATAACTTGGACGATGTAATTGATGGCTTTGTGGCCAAGTTTGTGGATGATATGAAAGTAGGTGATGAGGAAGCTGGGAGTCTGCAAGACTTAGATAGATTAGGAGAATGGGCAAAGAAGTGGCAGATGGAATATTGTGTAAGGAGGTATATTGTCATGCACTTTGGTAGAAAGAATAAAGACATATACTATTTTGTAATTGAGAGTGAATTCGGAAATCGTTAGGACAAAGAGACTTGACAGCCATCATGCAGGATCCTCTACAGGTTAACTTGCAGGTTGAGTTGATAGTGAGGAAAACAAATGATATGTTAGCATTCATTTTGAGAGGACTAGAATGTAACAGCAAGAATGAAATGCTGAGGCTTTATAGGGTGTAGGTGAGACTACATTTGAAATATAAATCAGCTGAATAGCCTAATTCTGCTCTTATTACTGATGGTCTTATAGTGTTGTGATTCCATCTACAAAAAGGTGTAGGATAGGTTTCTTGCAGAGCATTTCTACCCAGATTATTCCAACCTAATACTTTGGAGCATAGAAGGTTGAGGAGGGACTTGATAGAGGTGTTTAAAATAATGAGGGGGATAGATCGAGTTGACGTGGATAGGCTTTTTCCATTGAGAGTAGGGGAGATTCAAACAAGAAGACATGATTTGAGAGTAATCTAATAAAGTCTTTCTTCAAAGTTGCCTGGCCTATTCCTGTTTCTTATTTTCTTATCCTCATCTAGTCTGAAAGAGTAGGCAAATGGTGACATTATGAGCTCGCAGTCTGGGATTTCTATTTATTAAGTTTATTAGTTAGGACAGTGACTCCCGAGATGGGCTGGTAGTAGCAATACTCTCACCAATAGAGCACATTCAGGATGTTAACGTGGTTTGTGGCTGGCTCCAAGTGTAACATTTGCTACTGCATCTGAAGTTGCAGCCAGTCCATTTCATTTTAGTTCAGAATGTGCAGAGGAATGCATTTGGCCAGAAGCACTGCTTAAATGAACGGAGAAAAATTGGTTGACAATTGGCCAAGGTCCAAATTCAAATTGGTTCCTTTCAGCCATCCATTATAAAAGGAGATCATTAAAAATCAGGCCCTCTTTACTTAACATTCCATTCAGACCAGCAGGTGATGCAAGAATTAGGTTGATGCAACATACAATGATTTATTACTAATGCCTGGAGTAATTATGAATTAAGATGACAGTGTAATCACAATGAGCATCAAATTAATTTCACAGACACTGATTCCATCTATTAAAAGATGCAGGACTGCCTGGATAGCATTTACAGCCCAATTATTTCAGCCCAATATTTGTCTATGTAAGTCTTCTTTTGAAGTTACTGGACCAATTCCATACCATTGTTTTTCTGCTGAAATTACCTGACAGCAGAACTTGATGCTGGTGCAGATTCAGAATCAATGACAGATTTTTTTTGAAGTTTCCTTCACATAAGAAGGTTGCCTACCTAAGGAAAGGCATACATTTGTATAACACCTTTCATAATCTCAGCACTTCACAGGGTACTCTACTGTCAACTAAATTTTCACTTTAGTGTGGTCTCTGTCAAAAGTGGGAAGGGCAGCAACCAATTAGTAGACAGCAGAATTCCACAAATAACAATTTGATTAATCTCCAGAGACTAGCACTCTGAAATGTCAGCGAAGCTACCTTGGTAGGATGAGTAAAAAACAAACAAGAGGATTACTTAAATGGAAAGCCTATAGAATGTTACTGTATGTTGGGATCTGAGTTTGCTGCATATAAAACACAGAAATGTTTACACATGGTAAATGGTAGGGCATTGAAGAATGCAGTAGAACAGAGTGATCTAGGAATAATGGTGTGTAGTTCCCTGAAGGTGGAATCTCATGTAGATAGGGTGGTGAAGAAAGCTTTTGGTATGCTGGCCTTTATAAATCAGAGCATTGAGTATAGGAGTTGGGATGTAATGTTAAAATTGTACAAGGCATTGGTAAGGCCGAATTTGGAGTATTGTGTACAGTTCTGGTCACCGAATTATAGGAAAGATGTCAACAAAATAGAGCGAGTACAGAAAAGATTTACTAGAATGTTACCTGGGTTTCAGCTCCTAAGTTACAGGGAAAGGTTGAACAAGTTAGGTCTTTATTCTTTGGAGTGTAGAAGGTTGAGGGGGGACTTGATAGAGGTATTTAAAATAATGAGGGGGATAGATCAAGTTGACGTGGATAGGCTTTTTCCATTGAGAATAGGGGAGATTCAAACAAGAAGACATGATTTGAGAGTTAGGGGGCAAAAGTTTAAGGGTAACATGAGGGGGAATTTCTTTAGTGGTAGCTGTGTGGAATGCGCTTCCAGTAGAAGTGGTAGAGGCAGGTTTGGTATTGTCATTTAAAGTAAAATTGGATAGGTATATGGACAGGAAAGGAATGGAGGGTTATAAGCTGAGTGCAGGCCAGTGGAACTAGGTGAGAGTAAGCATCGGCATGGACTGAAAGGGCTGAGATGGCCTGTATCTGTGAGGTAATTTTTATATGGTTATATGTTATCATGCAGATGCAGGGTGGCGGGGTGGAGATATTTATCTATGAAAGGAGGTGTAAGGCACTCCTTCCCACCACTAGCCAGCATGTCACCCTTGCGCAAGGTGTGCCACCTGTTTGGCTCCCCAATCAGGGTCACGTAAAGTCATAGGGACAGGTCCTGGTTATGCGACCACTGATGCCAGGCAGACAATCTCTAAATGGTATTGATAATGGCTGGGGTCACCCATCTTCTAAAGTCACTGCCCAGAAGAAAGCAATGGCAAACCACTTCTGAGCAAAAATTTGCCAATAACAATCATGGTCATAAAGATCATGATCACCCATGTCATGACAGGGCACATAATGATGATGTTGATGACAGTAACTAATTGGGATGGCAAATGGTATCACAGAGGTTGGAGAAAGAAAATGGGAAAGTTTCTTCTGTGTTACGGAGCATTGGTACAACCACACCTGCCGTACTTCAGTTTTGGTTTTCAGATTTAAGGAGGTCCTTAGTTGCAGTGCAATCAGTACAGGAGAGGTTGAGTTCTGGACTGATGGGATGACATGGACAGAAAGGCTGAGTAAGTTGGATTTTATAAGAATTAAATTGGATATTACTGAAACTTGAGATTCTGAGGGCATCCAACAAGGTAGATTTCACACAGGTAGTGGATGTTTCCCCACTTGGAGAAACACAGAATTGGGAGATATAGTTTCTGCTCCTAGAGGAATATAGAACTGGGAGGTATAGCTGTCTCCCTCGTTAGGAATACTGAACCAGAAGATATAGTTACAGAATAAGGTTTCACTGATGTATGAAGATCAGGAGGTATTTCTTCTCTCAGAGGATAATGAATATTTGTACTTTCTTACCTCAGAAAGCAATAGGTGCTGTACTGTTGAATACACTCTAGACCAAGATAGACATTACTTTGGTCTACAGGGAAATCAGGACATAATGGGGAACAGACAGGAATGTTGAGCTTTGTGAAGCATGATTTCATTAAACAGCACAATATGTTCAAGAAACCATATGGCCTACAGATGTTCCAATTTCTTATCTTCTTATAGATAATCTGTTTTTAAGAGTTGATAATTCAGGCGAGAATTTTGCAAATAGTGAAGAGAATAACATTTAAAGAGTGCATGATGATGAATGTTGGTCAGGGAGCAAACTGAGTTTTGACCAGGACAATGTGATGAATATATACAGGGAACTGATGTGAATCACCATCATCAGCGATCACTTGTAGTCGAGTATGGTTCTTCTCCTGGGGGTTGTTCTGCTCATTTGTAGGCCTTACGATGACTGAAGAGGTGGTCCACAAGTCCTATTGAATTGTTGGTAGGTGTAGGCCATTGAGGTGGTGGATGTGGCTGATTAGGCTTTTCCCAGTCTCTCCTTACATTGAAGCTGTTTAGTCTCAGCGGCACAGTGAGGGTATTCTTCGAGTTGTGCAGTCCCTTCACGGATACTCCTTCTCCAGCTTCCCCTACCCTGTGCTAATTTCTCCCATTCATTCAGGTTGATGTGGCACTTCCTCAGGTGGGTCTTGATATTGTCCTTGAACTACTTTTTCTCTCTTCCAGGAGTGAGCATACAGATGATTGGCCAATCCATCGCAGTTGGTGTTGAGTCACGATTGTAACTATGGAGCTAATGTTAGCTTCCTCCGGGATGCTGGAGTTAGTACGCCTGTTCTTCCAGCTAACTCTCAGAATCTTTCAGAGGCATCTTTGATTGGAAGTTTCTAGGAATTTGATGTGCCTGCTGTATGTTGTCCATGACTCCACTCCATATAGCAAGGAGGGAAGGACTAAAGCTTTATAGACCAGAAGCTTAATGTTGGTCTTGATATTCTGATCTTCAAAAACCCTCTTTCTCAGCCTGGCAAAAGTTCCACTTGCACAACCTATTCAGCAATTTATTTCAAGGTCAATGTTGGCTCTTGAAAAAAGAAGGCTGCCAAGATATGGGAAATAATTAGTGTTCTCCAGGGGATGTTGTCAACTTGGATGGTTGGAGGTTTAGGAGCTTGATCTGAAGCAGGTTAGTACATGTCTTGTTTTTTTTTGATGTTTAGATCAAATCTCAGGAGCGTGTATGCTCTGGCAAGAGTATTCATTATGCACTGCAGATCCTCCTCAGAGTGAGCGATGAGGGTATTGTCATCTGCATAATGGAAGTAGTTGACACCTTGCTCTTTGCTTTGAACCTGTTAAAGTTAAAGAACCCCCCATCCATCCTGTGGAGAATCTGGACTCCTTGTGGGAGGTTTTAGCCTGTGAGGTGAAGAATGGTTACAATGAAAATGGCAGAGTTGAGCGAATGATGCACCCCTTAAGAGGTGCTGTTCAGAGCCACTGTTGCTGATGACTGCTGCACTCATGTTATTGTGTAAGAGCTGCAGGATCTTGAGCTATTTCTCTGGACACCCAATTTTGGACAGTACCACCCAAAGGACAGGATGATTTACAGAGCCAAATGATTTTGTAAGGTCTATAAAGGCCATATAAATGGGAGTTTTTGTTCCTGGGCTTTCTCCTGCAATTAATGTGTTGTAAGAATCATGTCAGATGTCCCTCTGACTGGATGGATGTGAATAAGAGCCAGGCACAGGATGAATGTTAGCCCTGGAGCTAAACAAAAGTTGGGATGATAATAGGTAGGACACCAGAATTAATGTTGCCTGGGTAATGGAGAAAATGCTAGCCAGGGTCCCAGGATGAATGTTGTTTAGGGCATTGTAATGAAGGTTTCCTAAACCACAGGACAAATGTTGCTCACTGTATAGGGGGAATGGAGAATGGAATTGTACCCAGGGAGTAGAACAAATGTTGGCTAGGTCACCAAGTGAATGTTAGATAGGGTACAGAATTCAATATTGTAGAATGGATGGGCTAAATCTTACCAAGAGAACCACAACAAAAGTTACCACAAAGTGCAGGATGAATATTCCTGAGATGAACCTCTTACTACCCAGGCTGGATTCACAACAGAATTGAAGCCACTTTTAACTCCACAGAAGTCGTTGCATTTAATGAACAAATCAGCTAACTAATCCTTTCATGTTCTTTGAGTTGTAAATAATGGAAGACAATATGGCTTTCAGACACACAGTGCATGTAAAAGACTTCTGAAATTACAGTCTTCGTTACAACGTAAAAATTTGAAAATAATTATAAAAACTCCTGGAACCATTAAAAGTGACGGATGATGCTCAGGCATCAAGCCAACTATGACATATCAGTGGCAAGATTTATATCCCCACAGAGCTCCCTTGCAAGCTGTTTGGGGAAATAAAAAGATAATCAAAGTTACTTTCCTATTGAGATTGGGAAATTAATGATGCTGGAAATATATTCACCATGTATTAAACCAACAGAGAAAATGAACAGATTTGAGAAAGCAACACTGATAATAGGTAGTCCTTAAGACAAAAAGACTTGAACCACATTTTTTTTTTCAGTTTATTTTACAAAGCCCATTATGGGCTGATAAAGGACCTTTGACCTGAAATGTTAACTCTGTTTCTCTTTCTACAGTTCCTGTCTGAACCTCTAAGGGCCTCCACCACAACCTATGCTTCTTTCAGATTTTGAGCATCTGTTGGCTTTTTAGATTTTCATCGAAAATGTACTTACTCAATCCCCACCAAATTAAACGACTGATCTAGAAAACTGGACAATTGTATGTACAGACCAAATATTTATTGCATGGTAGTTGCAAATATCAACTTGATTCAGTGTCTTTTGCTGTTAAATTAGATAGTCGCACATTTAGATTAATTTGTAACTCAAACTGACACTTCTGTTCAGCAGTGATGGTTGTGCTATATCACCACAGGAGATACCCTCCTTGCAAGATATTCAGTGGAAGCTCTGTTTCCTTATTCAGGTTATCAAGCAAATGACACAGTTTTAAAAAATTAAATTTTTGTTGATGTCCTGACCAAGAGTTATACCTGACCAAAAATAGAAAGGGATAGTATTTCATCATTACCAATCTGGAAAAAAGGAGAATTGTATTTCCATTCAAGCAAAACCAACTTAGTTTCAGAGCAATGAAAACAGGATGTAGACATGATATGTAGGGTAAATGAAAACTTCTCAGACTAACTTGAATTTTAGCTCATTATAATTAATGGGACCTTGCTGTGAGTAATTGGCTATTGTAGTTCTAATACTGTAGCAAATACTCTTCAAAAGTAGGTCACTGACCAGAAAGCACCTTAGGACATCCTAAGAACATAAAAGTCAGCAGCTAAATGTAAATTCTTTCTTCATCAGATCAAGCTTAATGGTCGAAATCAACTAAATTTGGACGATCTAATAAATTTTTAATATATCCCAGAGCTAGTTTGATATAAACTCTTTTACTTATTTCTCAATCTACTGCTTCAACAGTTGAATCTATGAGTCTGGAGTAATAATTCAGTGAAGAAAACCGATCTTCAGCATGATCTGAATTTCAGACCAATTAACAATAAATTTTCTTATTGATTAGTGCTAACCACTAGTGGACTGATATGTTAAGGCCAATGATTTCCTTGTAGTAAAAGCTCAAGGAGTTAGCTGTGCAACCAAATAAAACATCAGAATCCAGCAGGTTCCGCTACAACAAAGAGGAATTTGTAAAAGAGGGACCATAGGATCTAGGTAGTCTGAACATACACAGAGTAGATGTACTCACTCCCAGCATTGGCAAGCAATAGTAATGCCACTGAGAAAAGAATCCCATCTCTCAATGCTGAGAAATCACACCACCCACCTCCAGCTCTCACTAAGCTGTGGGCAGTTCATTGCTGGAATCAAACCAGCTTCCTGACACAGCAATGGGGAGGGCTAGACTCACCTCAGGTTCCCTGCACAGCAGTGCTGCCCGTAACACACGTCTGACCTCATGATTGTTTCCAGTACTTGTTTTTTAACCTGAAATTTTAATTCTGTTTCTCTCCACAGATACTGCCTGGCTTGCTGAGTATTTCCAGCAATTTCCAGCATCTGCTTTCCAGAAAATTTCACTTATCATGATGACTCTATGATTAATGCCATTACTAATTACACTCTTCAAGGCAGTGAATCTTACCTTGAAAGAAACTGGCCTGATGTTATGTTAATTTCTTCCCAATGCATGCAGTTCGTTGTAGTTGGAATGAGTGCCAAATCTGGTCTGACATAGGCTGCAGTGGTTACTGCTCTGGCTATCAGTTCCAATGCATCCTGTACATAGTTGTGGAAAACAGGTTCAGTCGTTTTACCATGGGCCAACAGACCCATGGGAAATCCCTCAGTCCTTAGCTCCTCCACATTTTGAGAGTCACCTAGAATCCAATGGTGTTCTGCCAGCGTCAATCCATAGTTTGTTGCCAACTGGAAAATCTTTTGGAAGTGATCAATATCACAGCCAAAAGTGATGATGGACAAAGACACCTCTTTAGCTGCAGCCAAGTACCCTTGCAGGTAACTGAGAAAATCATTGTCATCACTGTCTTCTGTGATGTTGAAAATGGTCCCGAGGTGAAACTTGGAATTGTTATACAAAAGGCTGAGGAAGTTGGTCACATTCCACTCTTGGCACAGAACCAGGCTGACGTCGTACCAACTATTCATCGTCAGGAGAAAAATAAGAATGTCTGCGTGGGTGGGGTGAGAATTTTCCAGGCTCATCTGCAGATGGAGGGGATTCTGTATCAATCAATAAAAAGAATAGATCAGCACAAAAAAATCAAACTTCCAGTGTGTTTTTAATCTGTGGAATTCAAACCAGTGTAAATTTGATTGAGTGGATACTGTGATGATTCTCCCTTAGATGGGGGCTAGGTGAGGGAACACATGGAACAAGGTTGGTGGAGTGGAGCTAAAATTAAGAGCCATAGTCTAAGAGGTAAGGGAATGATCTTTTAAGGCTGCACTGTACCTTCAGAACTGCAGTTGAGAAATATTTAGATTATCTGCAAAAGTTATACGACTGGGGAAAGATTAAATAAACTATGATCTTTTTAATGGTAGGACAGATGAAGTAGCTGAATGGCTTACCTCTGCTCCTATTTTATGTTTTCATGAATGTTTTTGAATTAATTACTAATATATCTTTAATACCCCTGTGTACTAATGATGCCAAAGCAAATTTTAATTTCTATAAAACTGTGTTATATTAGATTTTGTAAAACATTCACTGAATGTCTGGAAGGTCAAAATGACAATTAAGCTCTTTCTGAACTCTTAGCATCCAGGGTCGATTCTCTGTTAGTGAGAAATGTTTGCCGAGTGTCTGTCAAGTGTTTTGATGGTTGGCTTGATAAATTGGTTTTGTTTGGATTCAGGCTTATTGTTTATATGTAGACATTAATGTTCTTTTGTAAGTCCAAAGGTATGTTGTGTCCAAAACATTTGATGAATTAGTGGTTGAAGAGTGAACATTAAAATGTCTAATTGACTTATGAGGGTAAGCAGAACACAGTGTTTAATGGATACAGGCTTGAAAATAAAAACAGGCCAAGTTAATGTAAGAAAAAAGAGTTTGTCTATTTCTGCATCTCTCTGCCTTGTGAAGCTACTGAATATATTGGGTTGCCTTTCCTGGTTTTGTTGGACTTCACCAAGGGCCAGAAATCATAATCGGTGCCTGGGACCCAAGGGTTGTTTCATGAGTGAATTGGAGTTTAGAGATCCCTGATAACAGCAACAATGATGTGATGACAAACAATTGTGAGCGCTGAAGTTTTTTGTGCCTTGCAGCAATCTATGTGGAAATCTTCAAGACTTGCTATTTTGTGTGGTTTATTTTTGCTTTCTATTTTATAATAATAAATTAGGCTTAAGTTACTTTGTTATGGTTGTAGGCTTATTACAACTTCTCCTGAACTCTTGAATTATTGGGTCTGGCTAATCCAGCACATCACACTTTGGCACTACGAGCGGGTCCAGAAAGCTATGGAAGTGGACAAGCAAGTCGAGTCAAATCATACCCATGACTTATCAGGTCCTGGATGGATGGATAACTGAGGATTGTGGATCATTGGTTAATGTTCTGGCATGTGGAGTCCTCTTAAAAGTTGGAAGAAGGTATTTGTTGAATTGCCTGTGCATTATCACAATGCCTTAGGTGTAAAGCTTTTGCTTCAAAGAGGAATTCTTATCTCAAGTGGGGTGGATTTTTTTGACTGTGAGGGACTTCCTTGGTCTGACCTGGTGCTCATCCCCAGGTACTTGAAAATATTTTGGGAATTGATTTGTTAAAGTGAACTTCCATCATGACACCCTTTGGCAAATTTGCTTTTTTTTGTATTAAGATTGTGTCTATTCTGGTTGGAAAGGCAAAATGGGAATCTGTCTTTATACCCTTGTCATTTCAAATAGCAGTTGTCGAGCAATATCATATCCTGTGAGAGCACAAAGAAATCATTCAGACAGTCAAATTCCTTTTAAACTTGGGGAGGAGCGGGGCTTCGAATTGCCCTATCTCCTTACAAAAGCCCTTTATAGACAGTTCAGAAACCAGATGGTTCATAACATATGACAATTGATTATTGCCAGTTAACTCGGTTTGCCCCTCCACTGGCCACAGCTATTCTAGACATTGTGACCCTGATTGAGGACCTTTCCTGTGGGACTGACAGTTATTATGCTGTTATTGATTTGGCTATATTGACTGCTCAGCAATAGGGATTTCTTCTCCATCTCTATTGCTGAACAGTCCCAAGATCAGTTTTACATGGAAGGGCCTTCAGTTCACCTTTACACAACTTCCACAGGGAAATAATCCATAGTCCTACTGCTTGCCATAGTGTGTTGGCATGGGACTTGCATGAGTATGTTGTACTCCTCAGCGTTAAGGTAGCTGACTATATAGATTATGTGGCATTGCAGGGATCCTCTGAAACGGAGGTTTCCGAAGCCCTTTATACTTTGATTGATCACGTGCAATTCAGGGATGGGGAAATTAACCCCCATAAAATACAGGGCCCAGCTACAATGGACTAAGGCTGTTAGAATAATTCTGATAAGGTCAGAAATAAGATCCTAGACATAGCACCCCCTACGACAAAACAAGAAGCCAACGTTTTGTTGGCATCACATATCCCATTTGACTTTGCTCCTCCAACCCTTGTAAGCCATGACCAGAAAGACATTTTGTTTTGTATGGGACCTCGAGCAGCAATCAGCTTTTGAGGCTGCAAAGGAGGCTGTCACCATGGCCTATCCGTCACCTCATGAGTGGGCCTCCCCTTTGAACTGCAAGTTTCTGTTAAAGATGATGTGGCTCTCTGGAGCCTGTGGCAGAAGTGTGAAGGAAAAAAATATGGCTTTGGGTTTTGGAACCTGAAAGCTTCCTGATACTGCTACCTGATACACTACATCTGAGAAACAACTTCTTGCCTGCTACTGCGTTTTGATAAAGACTGAAACACAGATGGGAGATTCTCTCATCCCTCTCCGCCCTGCCCTTCTCATTATGGGATGTGTACTCTCTGACACACTCAGTTCAATTGTCAAGTGGAAGTAGTATTTCTGAACAAGCATCAAAGAGACTGGACAGAATTAATAAAACGCATGAACTAGTTGCTGAGTTCCCTCAGGCTATGTCACCCATGGCTGATCCTAGTCTGGTTGAAGTTTTGCCTGTTCCATTTTTTCTTCATGACCCCTGCTCAGCATCAGGCGGCTTGGTTCACCAACAGCTCTCCGATATGGAAGAATGGTCATTGTTGTTTGAAGGCTGTTGCCTTTAACTCCTTACCCAACAAGTTCCTTAGGAGGAATGATGGGTCAAGTCAATATGCAGAGCTTGCCGCAGTGCATAGAGTTATTATGTATGATATTGAAGGAGCCCATATTAATACTGATTCTAGGGCTGTTTCTAATGGGCGTGCTGTCTGCTTACCTCATTGAAACCAACAGTTGTCTACTGTTATGGAGTGCCCATTTGGGGAGCAGAGTAATGGAAAGACATTTAGAATCAATCATCATCTAGTACCATTGCCACTTACCATGTCGATGAACATATGAAAGATGATTTGCCAATGACAAGGTTTAGCAACAGTGCTGAAAAACTCACCTGTGTTGACACAGTGACACCTCACTCTCAGCTAAGTGCTAAACTTGTCCCTACACCTCCTCTCTTACCACCATTCAGGGCCCCAAAGTGACGCAACACTTCACTTGTGAGTCTGTCGGGGTCATCTGTTGCATCCGGTGCTCCCGGTGCAGCCTGCTCTACATTGCTTCTTCGAGCACCTCCACTCGATCTGTCACAACAGACAGGATCTCCCGGTTGCCACCCACGTCACATTCCCATTTGGATATGTCCATACATGGCCTCCTCTACTGCCATGATGAGGCCAAACTCAGAATGGAGGAGCAACACCTCATATACTGTCTGGGTAGTCTCCAGCCCTTTGGCATGAACTTTGAATTCTCCAACTTCCAGTAACTCCCTACCCCTCTATTTCCCCATCCTAGTTTCATTCTGCCTCCTCCTCCAGCTGCCTATCACCTCCCTCATGGTTCAGTCTCCTTCTACTACCCATAGTGCTTTCCCCTTACATTCCTTCTTCACCTTTCCTGGCTATCCCCTCCCCCACCCCTTGATCTTTCCCCTTACGGGTTTTTCACCTGGCACCTACAAGCCTTCGCCTTCCCACCCTCCCCTCACCTTCTTTATAGGGCCCCTGCCCCCTCCCTCTTCAGTCCTGATGAAGGGTCTCGGCCCGAAATGTTGACTGTTCGTTTCCTCGGATGCTGTCCGACCTGCTGAGTTCCTCCAGCGTGTTTTGCATGGGGGGTTATTTCTTCCCAATGATGTATCTTTAGGAATTAAGATCCAACAGTTTTTATAATGACCGTTGGCTAATATTCACCGGGGGCATGCCCCTGCTCAGATTTGGTAAGTAGATTATGATGGTCCCCTTCATTTACAGAAACAATTCCAGTAACCCCTCTCTGTGGTAAACACTTATTCTGGTCTTTTGATGGCAACCCTTACTGTTAAAACTAATCAGGATGGTACCTACAGAGATTAAACCATCTTGTTTCTGTATACATTATTCCCCTTGAAATTCAATCTGATAATGACTTTAATATTTTGCGTTCCGTGGTACAAGAGTGGGGTGTCTATAATGTTGTTTGGTGGGTCTTCCATGACTGTTATTATCCTCAGGTAAGTGGTCTGAGTGAACAAATAAATGGCCTTTTAAAACAGCAAATTTGTTTACTTATTCTAACCATACCTTACCTGGATGGTTACCTGTCCTTCTCCATGATTTGTATAATTTGAGGAACAGTCCCTTGAAAGGAGGTACTAACTTTTTGTTGATGACAGGACAATCGATTCCTTGTGTTCCTGATGGCACAACTGAATGCGCTGATAGAGAGTCGATTCAGTTCTGCAAGGGGGAGGGTAAAGTGTTTCTGACATACCCTCTTCCGCTCCAATGGAGGGTGAGATTATCACCCATGGACAAGGAAATATACACACTGGGTGATGGTATGAGGACAGACCCATCATGTGTATGTGGATAATAGTAAACTGACAGACAGAAAATGAAAATATTTCTACCTCTTTGTCCGTTTATGATTTTAAAAGTTCCCGCCTAAATGATTTTGTTTTAATGCTTGTTTTGTGTTTTGTTGGACACCAGACTTCTGTTGAGACCCAACAAGCCATGGATAATCTTGTTATTTGTGAAAATTATGTTCGTTTTGGGGCAAGGTATACATTAGGTGATATACGCTAATTGGGACGCCTTAAGTGTGAGGGAATGCTGTAAACCCAGAGTAACTGGCCTCATAAGACATTTTCCTGTGAAACAAGCAAAGTACCAAATTGATTGTAATTTGACTCTTGCATCCCTGGTCACAATGTAGAGTTGGTAAATCTTACTCATTCTGTTTGAATTATCAACAAAATGTTCTTAATATCTCTTAGGAATGAGGGCATTAATATTTTAATGTGAATGCTGAGGTTAATCCTTGGATCTGTAATGATTTCTCATATTTTAATAATGGTCATAATCTTAGTTTTAATCATTCAAGGAATATTAATAAGTATTCTTCATTTTAAGCAGAAGGAAGAGTTCTATGTGTTTTTAACCTGCCAGACATTCAAGGGGTGAAGTATGTTCTATGAGGTTTTATAAAACATTAGATGAATGTCTGGAAGGTGAAAATGACAGTTTAGACCCATCTGAACTCTTAGCATGTGGGGTCTATACATCTGTTGGTGAGTGATGTCAGAAAAGAATAAACAGTGGACGTTTCTGGCCGAGACTCTTCATCAGGAACGTTGACTCCTTCCACAGATGCTGCCTGGCCTGCTGAGCTCCTCCAGCATCTTGTGTGTGTTGCTTTGGATTTCTAGCATCTGCAAATTTACTTGTGTTGATGGATTCTTTTGTGGATGAAGAGTGATCATTAAAATGTCTAATTGATAGATAAGGGTACGCTGAATATTGTCTTAATAGACAAGGATGAGTTTGAACAACAAAAACAGACTGAATTAATATAAGAGCAAAGAATTTATCTGTTTCTGGATCTCTCTGCCTTATGAAGTACGTGGGCTGCCTTTCCCAGTTTCATCGGACTTCACCATGGGCCAGAAATCATGATCAGTGCCTAGGACCCAGGGGTGGCTTCACGAGAGAATCGGAATTTGGAGTTGGAATAAAGTGGTGACTAAGAATTGTGAGCCCTGAAATCTTTGTGCCTTGCAGAAACTTGGTATGTAGTATTTAGCATGGTTTATTGTGCTTTCTATTTTATCATAATAAATTAGGTTTAATTTACTTTGTTGTATGTATATGCTACCACATTTCATGGATACTTTTGGGTCTGTTTAATTCAGCCTATTATAGTAACACAATGAGTTTTATGTCTCATATGTTGCTAAATTAGGAGACTGTGATCTTTAACCAATATTAAACCATTTACATTAGTGTATTTTCCTCTTTGTGTTAGGCACTCAACCAGTATGAGCATTGAATAGGTTGTCATGAAAAGGAGATGAAGAGAGCAGCAGACAAAGCTCCCACTGGAAACTAATGCATTACAACGGGTGCAACATTCAGATAACTTTGTTAATTCTTATTTGAGTCTCTTTTCAGGAATTATGCTTGATGCAGAGAGAGAAACGAGAATGAAGATAATCATTTAATTTAACAGAGTCAGAAAATGATACGAAGAGTCTGAACAATTTTATCAAGTTAATAGGTATTTATAGCAATGAGATTTTCCCTTTGGTCTTTGTCAGTGTTTGAACTTTGAGGTCATTAAAATATTTTCACAGGGCTGGAGAGGTTATCTTCAAGTCAGCATTTTTAATCCTAGAAGTGAAGTGGGTGGGGCTGACAAGAATGGCAAGACAGAGAGGAGGATGGCCATTCACAAGTGCACTTTGGAATAAAGTGACCCTATTTTTAGCAGCAATGTTCTAAAACAGCTTTGCAATCAGAATGATGCAATTATGCATGCACCCAAATTGAAAAACACATCATCCACAGACACCATGATTAGTGACAGAATGTGTCTGGTCGAATGTACAGATGTACAGGATTGAGTGAGTTGACCTGACAACCAGCATCCAAGATCAAAACTATTGATTTTCTATGATGTAGTGCTGGAAAAGGCAGTGTTACAGTGACCTAATTTCAAGGTAATTACCTTCCTTGAATAGATCACTTCCTAAAACAACTGGGAGCGAGCTCCATATTTTAACTTTCCTTGCACTAACACACAGTTTACACATAACTGCAGATGCACATTGACAGTAGAATTTCTCTTTCCATTGCAGAGTGTTAATAGGTTCAATAGTACCTTGCAATTGTGCAACTTGAATTAAGAGCAGTAACCCTATCAACTTGAACTTTTCATTTAGAACAAAATTGCTCAAGACTTTATCTGACCTTCCTTTATAAAGATCATCTGTACTTCCAGGACACAAGAAAATAATTGCGTGCAAGATAGTTTCTCAGGTGTTAAAAACATCTGTTGTCATTGTATTTGAAAGCTGGTGTGCCTGCAAAAGCAGAGAAAGAACACATCAATTATTTCTGTAAGTTTGAAATGGATTTTCTTAAATAAAAGCATTCGCTTTCCTTACTGCTGTATCTTGCTCTCACAAGTATATGTGTGTCCTTTTTAAGGGTTGACTGAATGTTGAATTAGTGTCATTGGAAAAGATCACCTTTGGAGATATAATTTTAGAAATTGTTCATATTTAAATATTTCCCAGTGAGATTTTTAACTAGTCTCAAAAATGACCCATACTTAAAAAATGTACTTGACCTTTAAAAGTCCAAAGAATAGTGGTGTAATGATTCAATGATTTGAAGGTTAGTTCCATTTTAAAAATCATGCTCACAGCAATGTGGTGCTTAAGTGGTTATGACAAAAGATGAGGCCTCAGAAAAAATGATTAAGGGAATTTATGCAAACTACCAGAAACTCTGTTCTGATGAAGAGTCATTAACTTGAAAAGTTAATTCTGTTTCTTTTTCCACAGATGCTGTTTGACCTCCTGAGTGTACCCAGCATTTTCAGCATTTATTTCAAAATCCTGGGGCGAAATTTGTTAGGTCTGTCCAGAAAGAATTCCTGACACAATATGTAGAGAGGCTGTCTGGAGAGATCATACTGTATCTGGTAATAGACATTGAACCTGCAAACTTCACAGATCCCTCAGGGTTGAGCATTTCAAAGACAGTGACCACAGCTCCATGACCTTTACCATAGTTTTGGACAGGGATAGGAACAGGTAGTATGTTTATGGGAAAGTATTTAATTGAGGGAGAGTGAATTGTGATGCTATTTGGCAGGAATCTGGGAGTATAAATTGGAAATAGATATACTCAGTGAAATGTACAATGGGAATGTGGAAGCCCTTTAGGGAGCAAATGCATGGGGTTCTTGGTAGAATTGTCCCACTGAGACAAGGAAACGATGCTAGGACGAAGGAGCCATAGTTGTCAAGAGATGTAGAATATCTAGTTGAGAAGAAGAAAGATGCTTGCTTAGGGTTTAAAAAGCAAGGATCAGACAGAGCTCTTCAAAGTTACAAGGTAGCCAGAAAGGAGCTTAAGAGATAGAAGGTTTCATTAAAAGGCCTTGGTGCATAGCATTAAGGAAAACCTCAAAGCGTTTTACAGGTACATGAAGAACATAAGGATGAATAGAGTGAGAATAGACCAATTAGGAATCATGTGCTTAGAGTCAGAGGAGATAGGGAAGGTCTTTACTGAAAACTTTGCTCAGTATTCACCAGTGAGAGGGATCTTGACAAATGTGAGGTCAACGTAGAACAGTCTAATGAACTAACATATCAATGTTAAAAAAAAAGATGTGCTGGAACTTTTGAAAAACATTAGAATAGGTAAGTCATAAACACAAGAGATTCTGCAGATGCTGGAAATCCAGAGCAACACACACAAAATGCTAGAGGAACTCAGCAGGTCAGGTAGCATGTATGGAAATGAATAAACAGTCAACATTTTGGGCCAGGACCTTTCAACTGGATAGGCAAGTCCCCTGGCCTGAAAAAGATATACATGAGGTTAGTAAGGAAGAGATTGCTGTAACATTGCAGATGATGTTTGCGTCCTCACTGGCCACAGGAGTAGTGCCAGAAAATTTGTGGGTGGCAAATATTATCCCTTTGTTCAAGAAAGGTGGAAGGGATGATCCTGGAAGTATAGACCAGGGTGATTTATGTAAGTGGTGGGCAACCTATTGGAGGGATTCTTTGAAACAGAGCATTTGGAAAAGCATATTCTGATTAGAGATTGTCAACATGGCTTTGTAAGGGGCAGGCATGCCTTACATGGATGACTGCATACTTTGAGGAAGTGACAAAACATATTTAAGAAGGTAGAACGGTAGATGTGGTGTGTATGGATTTTAGAAAGGTGCTTGACAAAGTTTCCCAGGATAGGCTCATTTAGAAAATCAGGAAGCATGGGATCCAGGGAAACCTGGCTGCTTCGATTCAGAATTGGCTTGAACACATAAAGCAGAGGGTTGTAGTAGATGGAGTGTATTCTGCCTAGAGGTTGCTGACCACAGGCATTTGTTCTGGGACTCCTGTTCTTAGTGAGGAATTGGAAGGGTAGGTTAGTAAGTTTACAGATGACACAGACTTGTTGGTGTTATAGATAGTGTAGAAGATTGTCATAGGTTACAAAGATGCATTGATAGGGCAAAGAGCTGGGCTGACAAGTGGCAGGTGGAGCTCAATTCAGAAAACTGTGAATGATTGAATTTGGAAGGTTGAACTTCAAAGTAGAATACAGGATTAATGGCAAGTTTCTTAACAGTGTGGAGAAGCAGAGGGATCTTGGGGTTCATGCCCACAGGTCACAAAACATTGCAGTGCAAGTCAAGAGTGTTGGTAAGAAGTTGCATGGAGTGTTGGCCTTCATTAATCAGGGACTGAGTTCAAGAGGCACAAGATAACCCAGTAAATTATAGACCAGTGAGTCTTACTTCAGCGGTGGGCAAATTGTTGAAGATCCTGAGAAGCAGGATTTATGGCCATTTGGAGAGATATAATCTGATTAAGGATAGTCAGCATGGTTTTGTCAAGGACGTGTCATCCCTTACAAGTTTGATTGAATTCTTTGAGGATGTAACAAAACACACTGATGAAAGTAGAACAGCGGATGTAGTGTATATAGATTTCAGCAAGGCATTTGTAAGGTTCCCCATGCAAGGCTCATTCAGAAAATAAGGAGGCTTGGGATCCAAGGAGACATTGCTTTGTGGATCCAGAATTGTCTTGCCACAGAAGGCAAAGGATGGTTGTAGATAGTTTGTATTCTGCATAGAGGTTGGTGACCAGTGGTGTTCCATAGTGATCTGTTCTGGGACACTTCCTCTTTCTGATTTTTATAAATGACCTGGATAAAGAAGTAGAAGGATGTGTTAGTAATTTTGCTGATAACACAAAGGTTAGGGGTGTTGTGGATTGTCTGAAGGGTTGTCAAAAGTTACAGCGGGACATTGATAGGATACAGAACTGGGCTGAGAAGTGGTAGATGGAGTTCAACCCAGATAAGTGTGAAGTGGCTCACTTCAGTAGGTCAAATTTGAAGACAGAATATAGTACTAGAGGCAAGACTCTTGGCAGTGTGGAAAATCAGAAAGATCTTGGGGTCCGTGTCCATAGGATCCTCAAAGCTGCTGCTCAGGTTCTCAGTGTTGTTAAGAAGGCATATGGTATGTTGACCTTCATCAACTGTGGGATTAAGTTCAAGAGCTGTGAGGTAATGTTACGGCTATATAAGACCTTGGTCAGACCCACTTGGAGTACCGTGTTCTGTTCTAAACACCTCACTGCAGGAAGGATGGCAATACTATAGAGAGAGTGCAGTGTAGGTTTTACAAGGCTGTTGCCTGGATTGCCTGTTGCCTTATGAGAATTGGTTGAGTAAACTTGGCCTTTTCTCCTTTGAGCGATGAAGGATGAGAGGTGACCTGATACAGCTGTATAAGATGATGAGAGGTACTGATCATGTGGATAGTCAGGAGCCTTTTCCCAAGACAGAAATGGCAAACACGAGGGGTCATAGTTTTAAGGTGCTTGGAAGCAGGTACACAGGGGATGTCAGGGGTAAGTTTTTCCCACAGAGGGTGGTGGGTACGCGGAATGCACTGCCTGCAATTCAGTTAGACACGGAAACAATAAGGTCTTTTAAGAGACTCTTAGATAGGTACATGGAGCTTAAAAAAATAGAAGACTCTGCAGTACGATAATTCTAGGCAGTGTCTAGAGTGAGTAGGTTACAAGGTTAGCACAATATTGTGGGCCGAAGGGCTTGTATTTTGCTGTAGATTTCTATGTTCTATAGTGTTGCAGCTCCATAAAACTCAGGTTAGATCACATTTGGAATATTGTGTTCAGTTCTGGTTCCCCTATTTAGGATGGATGTGGACATTTAAAAGAGGTTGCAGAAGAGATTTACCAGTATCTGCCTAGATTGGACAGCATGTCTTATGAGGATGGTTTGAGTGAGCTAAGAATTTTTCTCTTTGGAGAGAAGGAGGCTGAGTGATCACTTGATAGAGATGTACAAGATGATGAGGCACAGATTGAGGGAGCAGGTAGAAACTATTTCCAGGTGGAAATGGCTAATATGAGGGGATATTTCTTTAATGTGCTTGGAGGGAAGTATAAGTGAAATGTCAGCGGTAGTGTTTTTTTTTACACAGAGAATGGTGGGTGCATTCCACACGTTGTTAGGGTTGGCGGTAGAGAGAAATACGTTAGAGACAGTTACAAGAATCATAGGCACACATATGATGAAAGAAAAATGGAGGGCTATGTGGGAAAGAAAGGTTAGATTTTTCACAGTTAGTTTAAAGGACTGGTTTAACATCATGGGCAGAAGGGCCTGTACTGTCATATGTTCTAAGTAACTTTCTATTTAGAGACTCGCAAATGACTGAAGATCTGGAGAACAACAAATATGCTGAAGGAACTCAGCAGGCTGACCAGCATTTTTTATGAGCAAAGGAATTGACAATGATCCAGGTCAAAACCCTGCACCAAGACAGAGTGGAGATTTGAGATGGCGGGTATATAGAGGAGAAGGGGAGTGGCTAGAAAGGATGCTGAGGCAATTGGTGGACTGAGAAAGGGTGCAAGATGACAAGCAGTTAGTGCCAGGTAGGGGAGGTGATCATGTTTAGAGGTAGAAGATAGTAGCAGGTGACTGACAGATAGAGGCAGACAAAGAGAGAGACAGAGAGGAGAAAGAAAATGAATCATCAGCTGGAACATGGCTGAGGAAGGGGAATGCAAAGGTGGGAGATAGCTGTTGGTACATGAAGCATTTCCAGTACCGGATCCAGATTAGTAAAGGAGGTAAGGCGAGGAAACATTAGAGGAGAGACGAGAGGTAAGTGACAATTGGAACCAAATGAGGGGATGGCCGGTAGGTGGGTTTGGGGTAACCTGTGTATGAAGTGGGTAGATGGAACCAGAATGGGTAAAGGGGCTAGGGGGAATGTGGGAAGAGTATCAAAGCACCTATGTGTGGGTGGAAATGGAGAAGAGAGAAACAGAAGAGAAAATGGGAAGGATTACCTGAAATTGAAAAATTCAATATTGATGCCATTGGTTTTGTTCCTTCAGTTTGCATTGGGCTTTATCTTGGCAGTAGAGAAGGCCAAGGATGAACAGATCACTATGGGATTGAGAAGAGGAGTTGGAATATTTGGTGACTGTGAGCTCAGGATTGTCAATGGAGATTGAGTGTACTATAGGTGCTCTGTGAAGTGGTTGCCGAGTATGCACTTGGTCTTGCTGATACAGAGCAGGCCAGGTCAGGAGTACTGAATGCAGCAACTAATGTTGGAGGATATACACATGAACCTTTGCATCACCTATAAGGACTGCTTAGGTGTCTGGATGATGGTGTTGAGAGCATGGAAGGACTAAGTGCTGGGTAAGTAATGGATAGTGTGGAGGGATGAGCAGACCAGGGAGTCACGGATGCGGTGGTCCTTGTGGAAGGCAGAAGTGGGTGTGGAGGAGAAAATGTGGCTGTTGGTTCGATTATATTTCAGACAGTAGAAATGATGTAGAGGATCATAGCACCAGAGGAACTCTATCTCTGGAAGTGGTGGAGTGGTGGTGGTGAGAGCAGAGGTATGAGAAATAGCTCCCAACTACACCCTCTCCTCGACTCCCAGGCAGCAGCACCACACGTCATTCGATGTCTCTCAGTCTCCATTCCACCACCAAGGTTTCCTATGCTGTCTACACCCTTCTGCAAGCCACATTTTACTTGAATCTTAAAGGTAAAAGGGCATCAATCTCAACTATTTCTTTCCCCATATTTGCTGCTGGACTGAGTATTTCTAGTATTTATTGCTATTATTTCAGATTTCCAGCATCTGCAGTTTTGTTTTCTTTTTCAGTAAATAATATAAAGCCTCACAGCAAGGTTTCTGAAGGGTGTAGGCTTGATGTTACAAAGTTAGATTGAGGCATTCTCAACTGAAAATGGGATTATTGCTTGTGAAATCAAATTAACACAGAACATAGAACAGTATTGCACAGGAGCTGGCCCTATGGTTCATGATGTGCCAAACTAATTAAGTTTGTAATTAAATACTTAAACTAATCCCTTATGTCTACATAATATCCATATCCCTCCATTCTCTGCAATTCATGTGCCTATTTATGAGTTTCTTGAATGCCTCGGTCATATTTGCTCACACAAGCATCCCTGGCAGAGTATTCTAAGTACCCACCACTCGGTAAAAACATTTCCAGCACATCTCCTTTGAATTTAACACCCTCTCATTTGAAATGGAAGCTCTCTAGCATTAAGCATCTCAATCCTGGGAGACAAGATACCAGATGGCTACTTGATCTATGCCTATCATAATCTTATAATCTTTGATCAGGTCTCTCCTCAGCCCTCACTGCTCCTGAGAAAAGAACTCAGGTTTATCTAACCTTTCCCTAAGCACATGCCTTCTGATCCAGGCAGTAATCTCATAATCTCTGTTGTACCTTCTCTAAAGCTTCCACATCATTCCTATAATGGGGCAGCCAGAACTGAATGCAATATTCTGGGTGTGGCCCAAATAGAGCTTTATAAGGCAGCAATATAAATCCCAATAAATAAAGACAAGCATGACGAATGTCTTCTCTGCTACCTGTCAGCTCAAGGCTTGGACCTCAAGATCCCTTTTGTATATCAACACTATTAAGGTACTTGCCTTTAACAATATACATTGCTTTATTGTACTGCCTGGGACATATTACCGTCCCTGAATTGTATTATACAATATTATAATCATTTGATAATTTTTTCCTATTTTCACATGGCACCGTGGTTCCAAAGGCAGTACTGCAATCTCACAACTCTAGCAACCTGAGATTATTCTGAACCTTGAGTGTTGTCTGTTCAGAGCTTGGAATTAGAATTGGAAATAGACTTGGAACCAGTTTGTTATTGTCACACATACTGATATACAATGAAAAGCTTGTCTCGCACGCTGTTCATCAGGTCAGATCATTACATAGTGCATTGAAAGAGGGCAGGGTAAAACAATAACAGAATGCAGAATAAACAGTAACAGCTGCAAATTAAGTTCACCGCAGGTAGACAATGAGGTGCAGCATCTATGACTACATGGCTTTCCCCTGGATGTCTTGGATTTCTTCTGCATCTAAGGGTGAGAGGTTTGGTGTGCTAATTAACCACCATAAATTGCCTGGTATAGGTATTAACTGGAGAATCGGGCAGGAGTTTCTGTGCATGTAAGGAAAAGTACATTAGTGAAAAATAAGTGGGGGAAGGAACTGATAACATTGTTTTTAGAAATTGTACATCACATTTAAAGTAGGCATAGTAACAATGCGATGACAGAAATCAATTACAACAGCATTGACATTAAACTAAATCGTTTCTGTTTATATCAACTATCAGGATAAAATGAAAAGAGTTTTGGCACTCGGCATGCTGCAATGCTGTGGCAGGAACAGCAAGTTGGATTTTTTTATGAAAGTATTTTATGGAAATGTTACACGTCTAATCTCAGGCAATCTGCTGTAGGTAGAATCACGGGGTTAGGTTTTAACAATGGGATGTTAGGACAACGGAAGGGATAGAGATGAAGAGAGAAAGTAAGTAAATTCAGTTGGTCCTGCTACATCTGTGGGAGGAAAGGAACTATCAGCACTTAAAGCAATAACTTTGAGAGGTTTAATGTAGGATTCCAAAGCCCAAGACACTGGAGACTAGAGGCACAGATGCCAACGGTGGAGCAAGGGTTAAGTTTAGGGTTAGCGAGTTGTGGGGTTGCTATATTGGCGCAAGGAGTATGCAACACTTGCAGTCATCACGCAGCCCATCCATAGACTGCTTTGGTCATTGACACAAATGACGCCTTTCACTGTACATGTGACTAGTAAAGCTAATCTTTCTCTTTAAGTAAAATCGTAGATGATCAACAGACTAGAAACAGAGGGTTTTAGGGCTGGACATTTCTATGTAACTCCACTGTCCACTCACCCTTCCCCAACAGATCTCCCACCTCAATCATGACAAGTTACATGAGGGGTAGAGATCGGGTAAATGCAAGCAGGCTTTTTCCACTGAGGTTGGGTGGGACTACATGGGTTAAGGGTGAAAGGTGAAAAGCTTAAGGGGAACATGAGAGGAAACTTCTTTGCTCAGAGGGTCGAGAGAATAAGGATCGAGCTGCCAAAATCAGTGGTGTATGCAAGCTTGATTTCAAAACTGAAGTGAAGTTTGGAAGGGTACGTGTATGATAAGTGTACGGAGGACTATGGCCTGGGTTCAGGTGAATGGGTGTAGCCAGTTTAAATGTTTTGGCACTGACTAGATGGGCCAAAGGGCCTGTTTCTGTGCTGCACTTTTCTATAACTCTATGACTAAGTTCTACACCTGTCCCTTCATGTCCTCCCTCACCATTATTCAGAATACAAAACAGTCCTGCCAGGTGAGGCAGCACGTCACCCATGAGTCTGTTGGGGTCACTTCCTGTATCCGGTGCTCCCAGTGCAATCTCCTCTATGATTGAGACCAGGTGCAGATTGGGGGCACCTTTGCTCTGTCTGCCACAATAGGCAAGGTCTCTAGGTGGCTAACCACCTCAGTTCGACTTCCCATTCTCACACCAACACGTCTGTCCTCTGCTGACACAATGAGGCAAACACTTCATATTCTCTCTGTGTAGTCTCCAATCTGATGGCACAGACATTGATTTCTTTAACTTCCAGTAACTATTCCGCTCTGTTTTCACCTCCTCCCCATTGATTTTGTTTCTCCCCCTTCTGGTGGCCCTCTCACCTCTTCCCTTCCCCTCCTTTGCCTAATGATCTACCCAGCACCCCCCTCTGGTTCTCCACATCCTTCCCTTTATTCCATGGTCCACTGTCCTCTCCTATCAGATTCTTCCTTCTTCAATCCTTTATCCCTTCCACCTGATACTTCTCACATCATTCCACTCCCTCATCCAACTACTGTACTTCACCTGGTCTCACCCAACAACTACAAACTTGTACTCCCCCCCACCCCCCACCTCACCTCACCTTCTTATTTTAGTTTTCTTCCATTGATGGCAGCTGCTGCTTGATTAGCTAAGTTATCACATCAACTTTGAAGCAGGTAGCATTTGCTTGTTTTACAAACCAATTTTGCCTGTAAGCTCTCCTGAGTGATTCTGATGTCTCATTTAAAATGCATAAAGTGCCCAAGCTTTGTAAATGGAAAAGACAATTAAAATCCAAGTCAGTAACCCACAACTATGTTGTCTAATTATGAGTTAATTAGCTTTTTGTTTGTTGGTACACACTTGGTAACAGACCTACAGAAAATAACATTCTATTACTGCAGCAGTGTTCGCTCATTCTCAGGCCACAGTAGACTGGGTAAAAATTGTCACAAAATTGAAGTTTATTGGAGATTGAAGTTGATTAATATCAACAATGCTCCCAGAATGCATTTGATGGCTTCTAGGGCTAGCAAATGCAGAAGAATCTCATTTAAAATAGCCATAAAGAGAAAAGATTTAATTGTGCTTCAACCCATTAAGAGTTTAAAAGTGGCCTGAGAGGGAAAACAGGATGGCAAAATGAGAGTATGAGGTGCATTTGGCAGGCAGGATTAAAGATAATCCCAAGTAGTTCTTCAGATCTTATAACAGTAAAAGAATAAGGGAGAGACTAAGTCCTGTCTCATCAAGTCTGCCTACGTGTGGAGCCACAGGAGATTTTTAAATGTCTATTTCTCCTCAGTGTTTACAAAGGAGAATAGAATGATTGCCAAAGAAATTAGGGCAATAAGCAGAGAGGACCTCCTTCCTTGGTCAGGCATTACAAGGAAGGAGGTCTTGGCAGCCTTGATGCACCTAAATTGGGCAAATCCCCAAAGCCTGACCAAATACAGCCCTGAACCTTATGGGAGATGAGGGAAGGTTGCAGAAGCTATTTTAGAGGTACAGTATTTGAATTTGCAGATATCTGAATTTGCTGATGATACTAAATTAGAGGGTCTTGCTATTGGTCACAATGAACTACAAAGTAATCTTGATCAGTTAGGGGAGTGTGCTGAGGAATGGCAAATTGATTTCAATTTAGAATAAGGTGATGATCTCACACAATCAAAGCAGGTATGACTTGAACAGAGAATGGCAGGGAATTGATGAGTGTTTTGGAACAGAGGAACCTGGGAGTTCCAGTGCACAGTTTGTTGAAAGTAAATGTGCAAGTAGACGAGTTGGTAAAGAAGTGTTTAACTGCTAGCTTTCATCAGCCAGGGCATCAGGTTTAGAAGTAAGGACATTATGCTGCAGTTATGTAAGCCATTGTAGAGACTGCACTTGGAAGTACTGTGCACATTTTTATCACCCTTTTATAGGAAAGGCATTGTCAAGCTGGAGAGGCACAAGTTGGCCATGCTATATCTTAATTCCTTGGATCATGGAAAATGATTATAGAAACCTCATAAGGTCTTGAAGGCTATGGATGAGGTGGACAGTCATAGTTTTCCCCAGGGTTGGGCACAGAGACAAGAGCAAGGAAATTTAAATGAGTCCTGAAAGGTAACTCCTTCTTGCAGGCGTACTGAGTACTTGGAATGAGCTGCTGGAGGAAGTGGTTGAGGCAGGTGCAATTACAACACTGAAGAGGCATTTGGATAGGTACATGGAGGAGAGGGGCTTGGGAGGTATGCGGCTGAATGCTGGAAGGTGTTGTGGTCAGCATGGAGCAGATAGTCTGAGGGGTCTTTTTCCATGCTGTCTCGCTCTAACTAAAAGTAAAACACTTATGAAGTGTATTGTACACATGGACAAATCATTTATGATTCTTTTAGAATTTAAAGAGGTTTATATGAAGTTATTGTCACTTACCATTAGGTATGTTATAATCAGAAAAGTTCTAAACACAGTTCTCATTTCTTTCAAAATCAGTAATTGTTCCCTCTCCAACCCACCCCACCCCAATTCCTCCTAACCGTACCTCAGAACATGGAGTTTACAAAGCCATTTAAAAAAGCTGTAAATAATCTATGTATGGTCTTTGAAACTGTGTGCTAAAGTGTTATAATTGTCCAGCCTATGTGTGCGAGAGCTATGCTTGGGTGAAAACTCCATCTCAATAGGAAGATCTAAAAGCCTTTCAATTTTTCCTTGCACCAATGCCGAGTCAGTTCCCCCTTGGTCACCTTCCTTCATCTGAATGTATACATCCAACAATTTCTTTTGTTCCACAAGGGGTGAAAGCAACTTCTAATTTTACTGCTATGCTTGTGTAAATTTATTGCTGGTGTGGTTGGGTCATAAACATAGTTTAGCCACTTCTGACCAGAATGTCATACCAATCTGTACCAGCTTAGTTCACCTTTCAATTCCCTCACTTCTCCCAATATAAAATATTGCATAAATCCAAGCTGCAGGGATATGTGGAACGATGCTTTATCACCTTCTTCTCTGATACACTAATGACTCTACTAACTGGGAATCCAGATGAAGGATCTCAATCCAAAGCATTGACTGTCTATTTACCTTCTTACATGTTGCTCGATCTGTTGAACTCCTCCATCATCTTGTCCTTTCGTGTCCACTCTAACACAACCATTTTCTTTGTTGTCTCCACACCACCTCCTCTGAAACTTAAAACAGCTTTTGATTCTAACTTTCCTCTTCTCTGATGAAAAACCATCAGCCTGAAACTTTAATTGAATTTCCCTCCACAGAAGCTGCCTGTTTTTATATTGTACATGATTAAACTGATATTGACTGAAGATTATCTTTACATGAACAAATGAATGAGGTCTGATGTGTGACCATGCATCATCATCTTTCTGTGGAGGAGGTTGAAGGGCCAAATGGCTTTCTCCTAATCTTATTTCTGTTTCTCAATATTCTATGTTTCGATAGGCCACCAAAATGAAAAGGGTAGCCTTAATTATGAGACTGATAACAATTTCTTAACCAAATATGGAGAAGGGGTTGGTAGATGGGAGATGGATCATAGATTAATTAATCATAAACTTCAAACAAAATGCAAAGTTCAGCAGCATTTGTGGAGAGGGAGAACAAATTACATTAAAGGAATAGAACCTTTCATCATCTTATTGAACAGCGGAATGAGCTTGAGGGCTGAGCAAACTAATCCAACTCCAACATGATTTGTCTTTGTCTAGATGGGAGCTTCATTTATTTCTTATTTCAACTGGTTAAGTCAAATCAAGTCAAATTCATTGTCATTAACTCTATCCGTGTATATTGTCAAACAAGATGTTTCTCCAAACCAGGGTGTGAAGACTGTAACATATATAACAATAACTTGGGAAAGTGAGGATGAAATCTGCAGATGGACTACACATGAGTAAACAAACTAAAGTGCTTAAATTAAATATTGTAAGGTGCCGAACCGTTTAACCATTCACACTTTGAATGTGATGTGGCAGGGAGTTCAGAAGCCTGAAGGGAAAAAACTGTTTCCCATCCTGACCATTCCTGTTTTTATGCATCGGCGTCTCCTGCCTGATGGTAGAAAGTGAAAGAGGATTCTGGATGGATTGGTAGGATCCCTAATAATACAAAGGCTCCTCTATGAACCTCGCAGCCATTCTCACATCCTTCCTAGGGGCTTCTCTTCCGACGCTTGGCTTCTCCTATACCAGATGGAGATGCAACTTGTCAGGGCACTCTCAATGGTGCTCCTATAAAGCACAGTTAAGATGGAGGCCTCACGTTCATCAATCTCCTTAGGAAATGGAGAATGCTGCTGTGCCTTCTTGTTCAGTGGAGTGATATTAAGGTGAAATCATCCGTGACGTGAACCTCCAGCAACACGGTGCTCTGAACTCTCTCTACAGAGGAATCCTGTATTTCCAGAGGGGGATAGTACATCTGCACCTTCCTGAAGTCCACAATGATTTCCTTGGGCTTCTTCATGTTCAGATTTAGGTTGTTCTTCTCACACTGGTTCAGCAGCCACTCCACTTCCTCTCTGTACTCCGACTCATCTTTGTTGTTAATGAGGCCAACCACTGTTGTGCCATTGGCAAACCTGATGACACGGTTTGAGCTCAATCCTGTGAAACAGTCATGCATCAGCAATGTGCCGAGCACACAGCCCTGGGGAGCCACAATGTAATGGGACTAGAGATGTTGCTGCCCACACAGACAGACTGTGGCCTTTCTGTGAAGAAGTCCAGGATCCCGTTACTGGTGTAGGTTTGTTGATGACTCCTGTCACCATGAGCTTACCTCTCCAGTTGTCATGAAGCACAGAGATGTGGAGATGATACTACATTGCAAGACTAAAGTGCATGAATACTCAGGAAAATAACAAACAGCGTTTCACAACCAATTCATTATTTAATGTAATTGTTCTGAGGATTCAACATACAGTAAGGAAGAGCAATGATAATAATTGGAAGGATGGAGAAATGCATTTTGACTAAGCACAATTCACATGATCTTCCCAAAGAATAAAGCCTGATGCCCATAATAAGCTGCTTTTGGATACATCAATAGTGCAGAAAGGGTAAGGAAATGCCTTGCTTTTTACACAAAAAACATATTTTATGGATGGATTAAAGAATTGATGAATTGTTAACTTTACATTTGAGGTGATGTACTTCAGGAGGTCAGATGTAAGGAGAAAGTATACACTTAATGGCAAAACTATTGACAGCATTTTCCAAATCCATCTTTCCTCAAAAGAAGACAGGGTGATGAAGAGGGTACAGGGCACGCTTGCCTTCACTACCTGGGGCAATGAGTACAAGAGTCAGGAAGTCATATTTTAGCTATATAAACTTCAGTTAGGCTGCACCTGGAGAATTCATAGAAATTCTTGTCATCCCAGAAGGATGCAAAAGCTTTGGAAAGGATACAGAAGAGGCTTACCAGGATAAACACAAGTGATTCTTCAGATGCCGGAAGTCTTCAGCAACATACATAAAATGCTGGCGGAACTTAACAAGTCAGGTATCATCTATGAACTTCTTGGGTCTTAACCCTGCAAGTGGCTCAAGTACTACACCTGCCCATTCACCTCCTCCCTCACCATCATTCAGGGCCCCAAATAGTCATTCCAGGTGAGGCAATAATTTCCCTGAGAGTTTATCAGGGTCATCTACTGTACCTCGTTTTCTCAATGAAGCCTCCTCCATGACACCTGAAGTAGATTGGGTAGAAGGTGGGGGGTGGGGGGCATTGGTTCATTGAGCATCTTTGATCCATCTGCCACAAAAGGGAGGGATCTCCCAGTGGCCATCTATTTCAATTTGATTTCTTATTACCATTTTGTCATATCTGTCCATGGCCTCTACAACCACCATGAGGCTATATGCAGGTTGGAGGAGCAACACCTTTATTCTGTCTGGGTAGCATCCAACCTGATGGCAAGAACAGTGATTTCTCTAACTTCTGGTAATGTTTTTCCTCCTTCCTCCTTCTCTCTTTTCCATTCTCCATTCTGGTTCCCATCTCACCTGCCCATTACCTGCCTCTGGTCTCTCTCTTTCTTCCCTTTCTTCTATGGTTCTCTGTCCTCTTCAACATTTTACCCCCTCCACCTATCACAGTCCAGCTTCTTACTTCATCTGCCTCTCTCACCAACCCACCTTCCACCTCACCTGGTCTCATCTATCACCTACCAACTTGTACTCCTTCCCCTCCCCTTACCTTCTTATTCTTGCTTCTGCCCTTTTCTTTTCTAGCCCCTCAGCATCTCAGCATGAAATGTTGACTGTTTAATCACCTCTACAGGTGCTGCCTGACTGACTGAGTTTTGCACTTGCTGCTCAGGCAACCCAGGATGCTGCCTGGATTAGCGGGCATGAGTTAGAAAGACAGTTGAACAAGCTTGGGTTGTTTTCTTTGCAGCAGTGGAGGATGAGGGGAAACCTGAAAGAAGTTTGTAATATTACAAGAGGTAAAGATGGAATAGATAGTTAGCATCTTTTTCTTAGCATGCCTTTGGAATCAATTCTCAGAGAAAGAGCTGCAAGCAGATAGGGACTTTTAAGAAGCTTTTGGACAGAGATGCGAACATTAGCGGAATGGAGAGATAAAGATCATGTGGGGCAGAAGAGATTTAGCTTAATTTGGCATTTTGTGTGGTACAGACTGTGGGATGAAGGGCTTGTTCCTGAGCTGTACTTTTCTCTGTCCTATTACTTAATATTTCATTTTGACATTGAAGGGAACTCTTCAGCCAATTGAGAATTTGCCAGAACTCAGATTAATCCATTCAATACCAATTCTCATTTGTTTCTCTGAAACCAGTGCCCGTGAACTCTCAGGGAATTTGCCTTCCATCCACATCCTCTGTGAGTAATTTACACTGGCCAGTTAATATAGCAGCGTGTGGTTGGACATGAGTATCAGGGTAGTGACAGCAAGACCATGCAAGTCATAATTGAACTCAGATTGCATGACCGTTAGGCAGCAGCACTGACAAAGTCCATGCCTTCATTGTGCGGCCTAATGACTTACTTTGGTAAGTTGCCAATCACTGCAAGCATCTCAGACCTAATGAGGAAATGGAAGATGAGCTTCCTTTGAGACTCTATTTGCTTTCTCTAGAAAAGTAAAGTTCTAGCGTGAGGATGAAGGAAACCAGATGGATACATACAAAATGATGAAGATCCCAGGTAGGGAGGATGGCAGGAAACTTTTCCCTTAGTAGAAATGTCTAAATACAGAGGATTTACGATTTGATTAAGGTGTATGAGGTTCACAGGTGATCTAATGATCACCTCCTACCATCCACCTCAAGTGAGACGTCCCGGTGGCCAAACATTTTAATTCTGATTCCCTTTGCCATTCCAATGTGTCAATCCATGGCCTCCTTTTGTGCTAAGATGAGGCCACTCTCAAGATGGAGGAGCAACACCTTATATTCTGTCTGGATACTCTCCAACTTGATGGCATGAATATCGATTTCTCCTCCTTCCCCCTTCCTCTATTCCCCACTTTGACCTTTCACTTTTTCTCACCTGGCTATTACTTCCTCCTGGGTCCCCTCCTCCTTCTCTTTCTCCTATTGTCCACTCTCCTCTCTTTTCAGATTCCTTCTCCAACCCTTGACCTTTCTCACCCTCCTGGCTTCACCCAACACCTCCCAGCTAGCCTCTTCCCCCTCCCCCTACCTTTTTATTCTGCCATCCCCCTCCCTTCTCAGTCCTGAAGAAGGGCCTCAGCCTGAAAGGTTGACCATTTACTCTTTTCCTTAAATGTTGCCTGACCTGGTGAGTTCCTCCAGCGTTTTGTATGGGTTGATCTAAGGAAGATATTTTTTATCACCCATAGGATGGGTAGAGTTTGGAATATTGGAAATAGAATCGAAATTAGAATTAGTTTATTATTATTGCACACTTACGGAGAAACAGTGAAAAGCTTGCCTTGCATAATGTTCATACAGATCAAATCATTACACAATGCATTGAGGTAGAACAAGGTAAAACAGAGACAGCACAGAATAAAGTGTAACAGCCACAGGGAAGGTGTGCTGCAGGTAAACAACAAGGTGCCAGCTCATAATGAGGTAGCATGCGAGGTCAAGAATACCCTGCCTAAAGGGTTAACCTACCCCGTACACACTATACCGGCCAACTGGTGTTTTCAGATTTATACACTCTGGAGAGCATTTTAGAAAAGCTCCATTTTCGGGGGAGGAAAGCACCGTTTCAGTGTGAACGGAGGGTCAAAGTGAAGAGAAAAAGCTTCAGTTACGGATTTATCCGGTCCAGTGTGGACGTTGAGAGGTATCTAGGTGAGCATTCAAAAGCAAGGGCATAGAGGACTATCTCCAAGTGCTTGCGAATAAAATTAGTATAATTGTATAGTTGTTTCTTGGCAGTGAGATTTTGCACCAATGTACCTGCTACTATGTTAAGTGACTCTGAAAATAACTGCAGCAGCCTTGCTAAATAAGGATAACTTAATAGAATGCAATGAGTGTATGGGTTTCACATTTAAATACACTTTGCAAGTGGTGTGTACAAAACAGTAACAAGCCATCTGAGTGAATGAAGCAGAGATCTATCATTAAAAAAAATCTGGGTTCAGAGAGATCATCATGGTTAGGAGCACTGAGAAATGTTCACCTTTGAAGTCAATACCTGAGGAATGTTAAAATTGAATTTTATTTATCTATTTCTGTGGAATACACTGAGACTAATAAGATAAGTAATTTTGTTTTTCCAATCTTATCATGGCTACTGCAATGCATGTTGTCATCCACCATAAGAATGTACAGGCAGAGTACACTGCCTTGTGGGATTTAGCCCCATTACAGTATGAACATTGCTATGCGGAGCATTCTTCCACCACAGTTTCGATCAATGGAGAAACCTGGTTTGAATAGTCAACTTCTTTAATGATCGGCTAGTCACTTTGCCAACCCACTGCATATTCTTGGCACCACAAGCATCAATGAGAGATCAGCATCCTCACCTCTGAGAAAGAAGTTTGAGGGTTCAGGTCCAGTGCAGTACTGAGGGAATACTGGAGATACTTGCATCTCCAGTCAATACTGTTGTTACAGACACTAGGTCAATAGGATGTATTTAGGAGACAAGAGTACAATAGCTGACACTGCAATCACTAGGATAACGTTGAAACTGAGACACTGTCTGTCTTTGCAGTTGACACAGAAGATCCTAAGGGACAATATCAGGAACTTTTCTTTGGCATCTTTCCAAATACCAATTCACACCACAGAAACAAAATGATTACAAAATGAATACCTTCCTTGATGCTGCATTCGCCAGTCAAATGGTTACTGGTTTTGAATGCAGACTTCTTCTGTGAGCTTTGCTCTCCACACATCCATGCAGCTTGGGTCAACGTGGGCCTCTCCCAAACTGGTGGCCAGCTACAGAGACAATGGGGCTAACAGTGGAAATGTCCTCTTCCCAGCTGTCAAACCCACTGTTTAACTTGTCTGTGATTACCATCATCATTCACATTTACCAGGAGCTGTCCAAAATTAAAAATTAAAATTAATAAAAATAAATGTTAAAGTTAAAGGAATAATTAACAGATTAGGGATGGTACTAAGTATGGACTCAGTGATAACCACATCCTGAGTCATGAATAAAACATCCTGAAAGCAATTAAAGCATTTAAGCTAACTCCATTCAATCAAATTAAAACCTTTACCTTGCTCTCAGCAGCCAGTCTCTTTCATTGATTTCAGTGGGGCTGCTGTGTTGGCACTGCGTCAACTTGTGGAAATCTTGGGCCGTAAATGTTTCACTGTTGGGAATTCACAGATGTTTGGGCTGTCCTATTGGATCCCATGAAGAGCCTGACCAGGCAGTGCAGCAATCCCACAGTCGTTGTTCAATGAGTGAAAGACTTCACTACGACCCTGCTTGGGAACTGCCCAGTGATGGGCATATCCACGTAAAAGAAGCTGGGGTATCCTGTGTTGAGTGACTTACTTCCTGACATTCACAGGGCATTTTCACCATCAACAAGGCACAAATTAGGACTGTGACGGAACAACTTTGGATGAATAAAACACTGACACTCAGGAAGTTCAACATTAAGCCAGAAAAAAAAAGTGATTGTTCACTTTCAACCACCCTGAACACTCATTCTGTCCCCAACAGCAAAGACCGACTGCAATGTGCATCCAGTTCAGATTCAAACTATATTATTGTTGTATACAGCAAGGTGCAATGAAATTCTTTGCTCGCATGAAGTTCAGAGTTAGCAGTATGCATGGTGATAGTAAATACCATGAAGTGCAAAAACGCAGAAGGATGCAGAAAACTGCAGTGCAGATCTGAAATAGTGCAAAAAAGAAAAAAAAACTAGAGCAATAATAATGGAATAACCAAGAGAGGCAAGTTCAAGGATATGAGAACATGTCAGCACCACTGGGAAGATGGTCAGATACAGGCCGAAGTTAGTCCAAAGGAAGTTCCCAAATTCATAACCTTTACTACCAAAGGAAAGGGCAGTAGGTGCACAGAAACACCTACAACCACAGGTTCCTTCTGGTCTAACTCCTGGAAGTCCTTACCTGATGGTATAGTGAGAGTACTTTCACTGGAAGGACTATAGTGGTTGATGGGATCAAGCTCACAGCTGTTTCTCAAGGGCAATTGGGAATAAGTAGTAAATACAGAATTCATCAGTGATTCGTTAAGAGTATATGCATATTATAATGGTAAATTCCAGAGTTTGGCAAAGGATAATTAGATCATGACCTCAGTGCCAGGACTGGACCTCGGTCACCGGAGACTGAGGCAGCAACTTAACCTGTCACACGCGGACGCTACCCAGATCAGATTACAAATGCCAATGTTTCAAAAGACCTTCTTTGCTTATAACTGTACAAGTGCCACTGAATGGAAATAAAAGCCTTTTTGTCCTGGAGCTCAGTGTCTTGTGATAAGTATCAGATGAGAAGTGGTTCTATTTGGTACAACACAGGCAAAGGACAATTCAACACCAAATTGACCATAACTGTTGCAGGTTAAAAAAAAGTAACCATTGGAGACAATCTCATTTAAAGCTGGAGACCTGCCTGGATGAGAAGGTATGTATGTAATTTCTTTCTGTTCCCCTGAGCAACACATTTTGAACAACATCTTTTGATGATGCAAATTCTCTGCTGGAAGTCGCTCAGCACCTGCATTACAAGATGGAAATCTTTGCAGGAAAACCTGATGATCACAACAAACAGGTCAAATATATTATTTAGGCGGCAAGGGTACTAGGAAAATCACCAAAAGTATCTGACTAATCAGAACCCAGAGAACTGATTCCATTTTAAACAAGCAGATTAAATTAATTTCATCACCCACAGCTAAAGGATATACCTAAAACAAAAACAAATTTGCTGAAAATATCCAGGTTAGGCCACATTGTCATTTTCAATTTCAATTATCTAATGGACAGATATATTTCCAGCTTCTGCAGGTTTTATTTTTCATTTTCACTAAGTAGTGCATCCTTCAGGGAGATGGAACTAAAATTAGGCTGGAGCAAAAACTGAGTAAGTAAGGCATGAGGCACTTGGTGCTGAGGACACGCATGCAGATTTATCTGCTGTAGTTATTGAGGATTCCCATAGGTGGGTAAGTTAAGTGCATCATACTCTTGCAAGGTTAGAAAGGAAATGTAGAAAGAACAATTGTGTATCAATTATTTTAAACTTGATTTAAACTAAAAGTTCTGTGTTGAGTTTCTTGAAAGCCATGTTTTGAAAGTGACTGTAAGTAGATTGGAGTAAGCAATGCAAGAATATGCTGAGAAAGGTGGATGAGCATTTGGCATGAAGCAAAAAGCCAATAACTGATTGATGAATGAATTTGTGACTCCGGCAAGTCTACTTAATGTTTGCATGCATTAAAAACTTGTAAATGATCAATGTATATCTTGAGGCTGTTCACAAAATTAAGTTACTTAAAGTGCAAATCATGCTAGATTCTCTGTAACAGTGATGCTTTATTTTGGTTAACTGGTAAATTGGTTTATTATTGCCATATGTACTGAGACACAGTGAAAAATCTTTACATGCTGTCCATATGAACAAACTATTTCATCTTCAGTGCATTGAAGTGGTACAAGAGGAACCAATAACAGATAGTACAATAAATGCTAGTTACAGAAGAAGGGCAGTGCAGGTAAACAATAAAGAGCAAGGGTATAATAGATTATGATGACAGGAGTCTTCCTTATCATACTAGGTGACCGTACATTTTTACAACAGCAGGAAAGACGTCCTTGAGTCTGGCACAAAGGCCTTCTGCTCAATGAGAAGGGGAGAACAGTGAATGTCTAAGGTGGGAGGGATCTTCGACTGAGGTAACATATCCATTGATTATAAATCCATTAGCTTCAAGATTGTTATGGAGAAGGTTTGGCCATCGAGATTCTGAATTGTATGAAGGTAGAAAGGATCTAACAAGTGTAGACTAGGATAATTTGGGACAGATGGCTTTCTGGCAAAGGGGTGTTCACTACATGGAAAGTCTTCAAGAAATAAAATATTGAGAGTACACAGTTTATATGTTCCTGTAGAAATAAAAGGTAAGGCTAAGAGTTTTAGTGATCCTTGATTTCTGAGGGATATTGAGGCACTGATTAAGGAGATGCACAGCAATTATAGGCAACAAGGAACAAATGAAGCACTTGAGGAGTATAAGAAATGGGGGGAAACTCTTCAGAGCCAGGCAGTCATAGAGCATTTCAGCACAGAAACAGGCTCTTCACTGCATCTAGTCCATGCTGAATTGTTACTCTGTTTAATCCATTGACATGTGTTTGCTGCACAGCCCTCCATATCCCTTCCATCCATGTACTTTTTCAAACTTCACTTAAATGTTGAAATTGAATCTGTATCCACCACTTCCGCAGGCAGCTCATTCCATGCTCTCACTACCCTCTAACTGAAGTTGTTCCCCTGCAGGATCCCCTCAAATATTTAACCTTTTGCCCTAATTCTATGACCTCCAGATAATATCAAATCTCCTCTCATTCTTTATGTGCTCAAGAATGAAGTCCCAACCTACTCAATCTTTTTCCGTAACTCAGGTTCCAACGTCCTGGCCACATCCTTGTAAAATTTCTCTGTAGTTTTTCAATCTTATTGACACCATCCCTGCAGGTAGTGACCAAAATTGCACACAACAGTCCAAATTAGGCCCTACCAATGTCTTATACAAGTTCAATATAACATCCTAACTCCCTTACTCAGGACTGTGATTTATGAAGGCCAATGTGCCAAAAACTTTCCTTATGGCCCTATGATGTGACTTTAAAGGAATTATGGATCTGCATTCCCACTACCACACTCCTCAGTACCATCCCCTGACCATGTATTGTAAGTCCTACCCTGGTTTGTCCTCCCAAAATGCAACACATCACACTGTTTGCATGAAGTTCCATTTACCATTTCTCGGCCCATTTTTCCAGCTGGTCCATATTCCATTGCAAGCTTTGATCATCTTTCTTGCTGTCCACTACACCCTCAGTCTTGGTATCCTCCATATATTTGCTGCGCCAGATAACCACATTATCATCCAGATCGTTGATATACAGGAAAATAAAAATGAACCGAGCATTGATCCCTGGGGGACCTTGACAAAGCCTTGCTAACATCCATGTAGGCAACATCCACTGCATTGCCTTTATCAACAATTCTGGTAAGTTCCTTGAAAAACTGGGTAAGGTTGGTTAGACCTGACCAGTCATGCACAAAGCCTTGTTGACTAAACCTAATCAGTCCCTGTCCATCCAAATAATTATATATCCAGTCGCTAAGAACATCTTCCAATAACTTACCCATTACTGATGTCAGGTTCACCAGCCCAACATTTCCTGCTTTATTCTCAGAGCCTTTCTTAAATAAGGGAACAGCATTAGCTATCCTCCTTGAGGGAACACCTTTGGGGATTTATCCACCCTAATTTGCCTCAGGACAGCTAACACCTCCTCCTCTATATTCTGTATGTGGTCCATGACCCCTCTGCTGCTTCGCCTTACTTCTATACACCCTGAGTCCATGTCCTAAGTAAATAGAGATACAAAGAATCCATTTAGAATCCCCCACACCTCTCTCGGCGTCATGCGTAGATAATCACTCCAGTCTTCCAGAGGGCCAATTTTGTCCCTTGTAATCATTTTTTTCTCAATATATCTATTGAAGTCCTTGGGACTCTTCTTCATCTTGCCTGTTAGTGCAACCTCATCCATTCTTTTAGCCCTTCTGATTTCCTTCTTAAGTGTTATCTTGCATTCCGTATACTCCTCAAGTACCTTATTTGCTCCTACTGGCCTATACGTGCTAGGTAACTCCTTTTTTTTCCCTCTCAAGGACTTCAATATCAATCAAAAACCAAAGTTCCCTAAACCTATTATCCTTGCTTTTTATTGACAAAAATTTTCAAACTTTGTACATACAAAAGTTCACTTTTGAAGGCCTCCCACTTACCAAATACACCTTTGCCAAACAACCTGTTCTGTATGTTTTTTTAAATATTTTTAAAGTTTTTTATTCTTTTTTTTCTACAAACAAAAAAATACTGCACATCCACATGTTGCTCTATATGTTAACCTGTAGACTCAATACATACCAAAACAAGAGGCAATTATTATTAGAGTCCCTCTATTAATAAGAGCATACTGAAAGCTGCATCAGCAATATGGCTTGCAATTAAAACATGCAGGATTTTGAAAATTTAGACCATAAGGCTATAAGAAATAGCAGAATTAGGCCATTTGGTCCTTTGAGTCTGCTCCTTCAGTTCATCTTGGCTGATCCAATTTTCCTTTCAGCTCCAATCTCCCTTGTATCCCTTCATGCCTTGACCAATCAAAATCTATCAACATCTGCCTTGAATATACATTAAGTCTTGCCTCTACAATTGCCTGTGGCAATGAATTCCACAGATTCTTCACCTGCTGCTTAAAAGGATGCCCCTCTATTTTGAGGCTGTGTCCTCTGGTCATAGACTCTCCCGCCATAGGAAACATCCTCCCCACATCCACTCTGTCAAGGCCTTTCATCATTCAAAGGTTACAATATGGTCATCCCCTCATTCTTCTGAATTCCAGTGAATACAGGTCCAGAGCCATCAAATGCTCTTCATATGACAAGCTGTTCAATCCTGGAATAATTTTTGTCAAAATCTTTTGAACCCTCTCCAGTGTAATCACATCCTTTCTAAGATGAGGGGCCCAAAACTGTTCACAATACTCAAAGTGAGGACTCACCTGTGCTTTATAAAGCCTCAAGATTTGGGTAGCTTTATATTAAAAAAATTAACCAAAGCTGTTGCCACTATTGTGATAACATATTCCATCTGAATACTGGTTTAGGCAAGCAAAATAACATGTGTAGGTTAAGAGGCCACGCAAATAAACCTTTGAGAAATGAGCAGAAAGTTGAGAAAACAAAAGGAAAATAAGAATTTGAAAGATGTTCAATATTACCAGCTTTTCATCACTGAAAGAAAGCAAATGACTTTAATGCAGAGGTGGTTTTCTGAATGTTAATTAAAAAAAAGACTGACTTAACAGAAATGGAAGCTACCAAATGTGCTCATGAAAATTTTACTGATAGGGACATGAAGTCTGAGCTTGCTGCTCCATTACACTGATGAAGAGAAGGCGTGTGCAGCCAGGTTGCCAGAAAGCACTATCAATGCACATATTTATCAATATCAATATATATTCTTTATCAATATAAAGAATTGACATATTTAGGGTTGCTGACATGACAGCAATATAGCAAAATCAGTAAAGCCTTTCTGCCAGCTGCTGTAGATGGATCCAGCCCAGATCTCCTGGGTATGGGCTCTTGGGGATTCCCCTGGGCTGAAAGAGGCACATAACATTAAGATAGGTGAGGCTGGTACATTACAGGAGGTGCGAGGGAAACATGTAGCTACAACAGGCAAATTGAAAGGTGCTCAAGCCAAAATTCCTAATGCTTCACTATGATTCTTCAAGCCAAGATCAGGGCCTTGAAATGAAGACTGGAGGCAGAAATGGTCAGACTTCTCAGAGAGAAAATAAGTCAGTATTGTTAACAATTTTTGAATGGGCCACATTCATTGTGCTAATGTAAAAGCGTGGTTTGTGCAAATTATAAACTGAGTATTAATTGAGCCTCATCCCTGGAAGAGCAGCCAATTCCTAAAATAGAAGTCTTATTTACAGTTTTGTCTGGGTGTCAGCAGTTTACTAGGTTAGATATTGCTCATGCATATCAACGGAGTGTAAGTACTTCAGCATAATAGGTTTTTGACTGTCAGCACACACAAGGGCTTGTTCACACATAACTAACTATCCTTCAGAGATTTCTCTGCACCTGCTGTCTTTCAGAGGCATTCTCAGGGCCTCATCCTTTGCATACTTGGACGATGTCCCATTTGTGAGTGATGAACACCTGCAGAATCCAGAAGAAATGTTGAGCAAACTGGAAAAGATAGTTCTGTGTTTAAAGAGAAGCATTAAGCAAGTAAGCAGAGTTCTATAGACACTGTCTGGACACTGTAGGACTCCACCCAGCTCAAGGAAAATTTAAAGTAATTACGTATAGTTACTTCAGTTCATTGATATGCTTATCCATTTCTCAAAACAGAATTAATTTTACCTTGCAACACAGCAGCTAATGTTAACACACAGAAAATGCTGGAGAATTTTTGTGAGCTAAAGCTAATAGTCCCACCTGAAGGAAAGTGTTTCTGAAAAGCTAATAGGGATTATGGGGACTAAATAGGGACTAAAGCTGACTGCTGAAGAGAAACATGAGCACTAAACTTCTTTCATCACTCACTGTTTTATAAAGAAGGATGCCGTCATAGTGCCTGAAGTACAGTGATTCTATAAGTCTGTTTATGGCTATCACTTCGAAACTATATAGATCTCAAATTTGATTTTCCTGTTCCATGCATAAAGCCAGTGCATCACAGTTTTAAGGAAGGCTTTGACCTTAAAAGCACATAAATATAGAATTTCTTCCAAAGACAGGGAAGGCTGTGGAAATAGAGCTGCTCCACAGTCATCTTGCCGATGAAAGAATCTAAGGTCAAATACTGAAGATAGATTATTTAGATTCTATCTGCTAAATCAGAGATTGTGCAGTTAAAGATCTCGTATTGTTTTAATAAGAGAGCAAGCGGCCCTTCAGTGAAAGGGGACTGACAATAACTTTGAAAACTTTATGATGTATTATCTTTGGGAGTCTGGAATATGCATACATAGAGTAGCATGTTTAATTTACATAGAATATGTAGTTGAGTGCATCTACTCACACTTCACTCCAGAGGCGAGCATTGACTTGACAATGCTCGTGATTATATATTTCAGAGAACATCAGCACAAGCCTGTCCAAACTCAACTCGAAACGGATTCAAGACAATGTTTAAGTAAGAAAAAAAGTTGTCCTGTTCCAGTTTTGCATGTGACAACCAATATCAGACCATGAACCATCCTGTTTCCTCACTCAAAAGCCTAACTAATATGCTCCAGATCAGTTTTGTAAGATGTTAAAAGTACAAGTTGTTACAAACTGTAAAAGTTACTGAATATTTTATATTGAGGATTATTATAAGAAAACTTAATCTACACTAATTTAAGTGATTTCCTCTGATGCTGCGGAGGTACTGACAACAGCTAAGGGTGTTCTGTGTTAATCTACACAGAACATCTCTTTGGTGGCTGTCACTTTCATGGTGAAATTTTTGTGAACATTAATATCTTTGTTGTTATGTTCTGTAACTCCAAAAACTTCCAGTTTCAGATGGCACTTTCGAAGATGTGTAACAGCTTTGTAAGGCAATCGTGAGGCAAGAAGAGTAAAAATATTACCGATAACTTCTTTCATGAAGCAAGTTGTGGTGAACTATCGCCACAGACAGAGAGGAGGGAGATGAGATTTGCTGGGGCATTGTGAGACTCGAGGGGTTTGAACCTCTGGGTCTGCAGATGCAGTTCATATTGCTACCAGAGATGGAGTGAGCGATTTGGAGAGGAGTTGATGTGGAAGAGGTTTGATACCCGTCCTCCTAACCTGGTTGCAAGGTTGGATTGCTCCAAGCACCGATCTGATTTGGTGAGTGACTGCACCATCAATAACTCTTGGAGACGTGAGGCGAGATATAGGCTTTTACTGGCCGGAAGAAAGATCAAGCAGCCATTGACCAACATACTGCATCCTGGAGACTGAGGCCGGGGCGGAGTCCCCAATCGCCTTTATACCAGGGTTAGTGAGAGGAGCCACAGGAGCAGTCAGCAGGGGGGGGGGGGGGGGCGTGTCCAGACAGGTATATGTAGTTCACCACAGTGAGATTGCGGAGAGCTTCGGGGAGGGTGGCCCAGGTCCTAGAACGTGGCATGATGCGGTGCTTGGATAATTTAAACGTTGGCACAGATAGACTGGAAGCCTCAGCATCAGGTACGGAAGCGAGGGTTCATTCTCCTGTGAGTATTTATTCCTTTCTCCATGGCACTGAGGCCGTGAACTAATTTAGCTGCTGTGCGTTTCTGCCTCGCTAGTGTGAGAACTGGGGACTGAGGCTTGGCTCAGGCCTACTCCAGCTGCTCTGGGACTGGGTCCGGTTCGGGATGCTGTTCTATTGTTTGTACGATGCATTGTTTTTTTTTCTCTCTCTCAGTCTCTGTGCATTGGTTTTTGGACTTTTTAAAAATTTGGGTTATTCATGTTTCTTGCTTTATGGCTGCCTATAAGCAGACAAATTTCAAGGTGTATAATAACCATATAACAATCACAGCACGGAAACAG